>NW_027325376.1:10000-70000 GCF_036924035.1 Leuresthes tenuis | reverse complement strand
GGCAGAATCAGGGCCTGGACCTGCGGTGAGAGCCTGTGACATTATCATCATCACCTAACCTTGACATCTTTCCACACCTGGCTAACACACCTGTGTGTTTGTGTTTCCCAGCATGCTGCCTTATGGCTGCCTGTCCATCGGGGACTGCGTGGGTCTGATTGAGGTGGTAAAGAACAGCTTCACCATCATGCAGATTCAGTGCAAAGGAGGACTAAAGGGGGCTCTGCAGTTCAACTCCAACACGCTGCACCACTGGATCAAAGACAAGAACCGTGGGGAGGCGTCAGTACAAAAATTCAATTCAATTCAGCTTTATTTATAAAGCTCCAAATCACAACAAATATCATCTTAAGGAGTTTCAAGGATACAGTCCAATTCAAGCCAGGAACTTGGGTTTGAACACCTGTATGTCTGAAAACCTGTTTCTCTCCTCATATACCCTTTCTCAGGTATGATCGAGCCATCGAACTGTTCACCAGGTCTTGTGCAGGTTATTGTGTTGCCACCTTCATCCTAGGAATCGGAGACCGACACAACTCCAACATCATGGTGAAGGAGAATGGACAGGTGAGCTCCTGGCTTCCTAACTTTTCATTTCTTTTTCCTCCTCCTGGCCTCCTAACTCTTCTTCTCTTCCTCTTCTTCATGGCCTTTTGCCTTTTTTATAAACTTTATTAATAACAATAAACATAACAAAACATGGCATGCATCAAGTCGATGAAAAGACATGAAAAGAAAAAAGTGTTCAGTGTAATTTGGTTTATGATTAATTAAATTCAATTAATTTCAGTTTTATTTATATAGTGCCAAATAAAAACAAATGTCATCTCAAGGAACTTCAATGATACAGTCCAATTCAAGCCAATTAGAGTCCAATTCATTGTAATCATAATCCAATCAAATCCAATTCATACATACAGAGAGAATTCAAACATTTCCCAGCAAAGGAAACCAACAGACTGAACTGAAACTTCTCTTTGATCCAATCTCCCGTCCTGAGCATACACGAGGCAGCTGTGGAGAGAAAAAAACTCCCTTTTAACAGGAAGAAACCCCCTTCAGAACCAGAACCAGGAAGGGTCCATCTGCCTGGACCAGCTGGGGCTGAGAGGACAGGAAAGAGGGGACAACAAGCAGCGTAACACCAGGCCAGAGATACCTGCTGAGAGAGAGAAACACAAGTTAATGACAGCAATGATGTCATCTGTACATGGAGGGAGGAGAGGTGCATCATGGGAGCTCCCCCAGCAGGCTGGGCCTATAGCAGCAGAACTATGGGATGTTTCAGGCTCACCTGAGCCATCCCTAACTATAAGCTTTATCAGAAAGGAAAGTTTCAGCCTGATCTTAAAGGTAGAGAGGGTGTCTGCTTCCTGAAGCCAAACTGGCAGCTGGTTCCACAGAGAGGGGCCTGATAACTGAAGGCTCTGCCTCCCATTCTGCTTTTAGGGGCCTGATAACTGAAGGCTCTGCCTCCCATTCTGCTTTTAGGGGCCTGATAACTGAAGGCTCTGCCTCCCATTCTGCTTTTAGGGGCCTGATAACTGAAGGCTCTGCCTCCCGTTCTGCTTTTAGGGGCCTGATAACTGAAGGCTCTGCCTCCCATTCTGCTTTTAGGGGCCTGATAACTGAAGGCTCTGCCTCCCATTCTGCTTTTAGGGGCCTGATAACTGAAGGCTCTGCCTCCCATTCTGCTTTTAGGGGCCTGATAACTGAAGGCTCTGCCTCCCATTCTGCTCTTAGGGGCCTGATAACTGAAGGCTCTGCCTCCCGTTCTGCTTTTAGGGGCCTGATAACTGAAGGCTCTGCCTCCCATTCTGCTTTTAGGGGCCTGATAACTGAAGGCTCTGCCTCCCATTCTGCTTTTAGGGGCCTGATAACTGAAGGCTCTGCCTCCCATTCTGCTTTTAGGGGCCTGATAACTGAAGGCTCTGCCTCCCATTCTGCTTTTAGAAACTCTGGGAACCACAAGGAAACCTGCAGCCTGAGAGCAAAGTGCTCTGTTGGGGAAATATCCAACTGTGAGATCTTTAAGATGTGATGGAGCTCGGTCATTAAGAGCTTTATATGTGAGGAGAAGAATCTTAAATTCTATTCTGAATCTAACAGGGAGCCAATGAAGAGAAGCTAAAACTGGAGAAACATGATCTCTGCTGTTAGATCTCAGCAGAACTCTGGCTGCAGCATTTTGGATCACCCTGAGACAGGATGTTCCTGATTTTAACAATATTGTGAAGGTGAAAGAAGGCAGTCCTAGAAACCTGTTTTATATGTGCGTCAATAACATGGGTCATCTAATATAGAATTAAAGTTAATATTTAGGCTGTCATTTTCAACATCTACATGAATATTAAAGTCACCCACTACAATGACTTTATCTGTACTCAGCACTAACTGTGATAAAAACTCTGAGCATTCAGACAGAAACTCAGAATAAGGGCCAGGTGGACGATACACAACAACAAACACAAGAGGTTTTTGTGATTTCCACTTTGGGAAAAACTGAGAATCAGAGATTCAAAAGAGCTAAAACTAATCTTGGGTCTAGGACTGATTAGTAACCCTGATCTGAAGATAGCTGCCACTCCTCCTCCTCTGCCTGTGGTTGGAGGAACATTTAAATAGTCAGAGGGAGTTGATTCATTAATGCTAACATGATCCTCCTGCTGCAGCCAGGTTTCTGTAAGACAAAATATATCAATATGATCACAGATCAAATAATTCACTAACAGAGACTTCCAAAGGAGAGATCTAATATTCAGCAAACCACATTTAATAGTTTGATGTTTTTGTTCAGTTTAAGTTTTTGTTTTACATTTTTTTTGCACAAGAGGATTTGCTCCTTTTGTGTTTTTTGATTGAGGGGGGGGGGCAGCCCCAGAGAAGTGTGTCAGACTACAACTCTGCATCCTGGTCTCAACCCTGGGATGTCATGTTTTTGGATGACTAATACATTCGTCCATATTTCTAGAAATGAGAGCCGCTCCTTCCAAAGTGGGATGGATGCCGTCTCTCCTCATCAGACCAGGTTTTCTCCAGAAAGATTGCCAATTATCTATGTAGCCCACGTTGTTTGCTGGACACCATCTAGACAACCAGCGATTGAATGAGGACATGCGGCTAAACATGTCATCACTGGTCAGATTTGGCAGGGGTCCAGAGAAAACTACGGAGTCCGACATTGTTTTGGCAAAATTACACACCGATGCAACATTAATTTTAGTGACCTCCGATTGGCGTAACCGGGTGTCATTACCGCCGACGTGAATAACTATTTTACCGTATTTACGCTTATCCTTAGCCAGCAGTTTTAAATAGGATTCTATGTCGCCCGCTCTGGCCCCTGGAATGCATTTGACTATGGTCGCTGGTGTCTCTAATGCCACGTTTCTGACTATAGAGCTGCCAATTACCAGGGTTTTGTCCTCAGCGGGTGTGTCGCTGAGTGGGGAAAATTTGTGTGAGACTTGGACAGGGTGATGAATTGGATTATTTTGAAATTAATTAATTGGATTTAATTGGATTATGATTACAATGAATTGAATTCCAATTGGCTTGAATTGGACTATGTTATTTAGGTGCCTTCAGATGACAATTGTTGTAATTTGGCGCTGTATTAATAAAACTGAATTGAATTGAATTGAATTGAATTGAATTGACGGCGAACCATGGGCTTGACATTAGGGCTATGCCTCCTCTTCCTGACTGTTGCCCAGCCACCCTGGGGTCTTGGCTTATTGGGTTCTGCTCAGGGGCAGCTAATGGGGTTAGCTATGCTAGGTGGCTCCACATTGACTAAAGGGACCTAGCTAGCTGTCGGGTGGTTTCAAACGGTGCAACAATGTATAACTTATAAGAAGAAATTGAGTAATTTTTAATAGTCCAAGAGGAGCAAGAAATTCCACAGTACACAATCAAGGTAACAGGAGGTGATGCAAAACGCTTTTTCGTGTGTCAGTGTCAGAAAATCTTAAGAAACATTGTCTGGGATTACATATAAGTAATCCAACAAATCAATATGTTTGATGTATGCCCATACTCCAACATGGTATGCAGCCTTACCCTCAGCACGTGCCTTTTGAATAGCTGGCCACAGCTTCATCCCTGCCTCCTTCGCCTGTTGTGACATTGCAAGGCAAAGTTTTTTTTCACACACAGTTGGGTGAGTTTTTTTTTTTCGGTTTTCCATATAACCTCTTTGTACAATATCAGTGAAAAATGTACCATGATGGCTCTTGATTTAGAAGCGTTTTGTATGCACTTACCTAGTCGGTGAGCGACATCCACAGCAGCACCAGATTTCTGACACAGCTCTACAACCTTTTCTTTGACATTTCCATTTGTGCCATTGGCGACTCCATATAGCTTCAGATTCCATCTTCTTGAATAGGCCTTCATTTCATCAGCTCATACAAGATTACGACATTAACTTGCTCTGAGTAACTTCTCTCTGTCTCATAAAGAGCCCTTTTTTCAACTGGAGACTTGATATGAGTTATTGGTAAAGGAAGGAAGTCGCTAGCCAATGAAGGAAAAGTTGCCGAAGTTAGAGTGCTAGCATGATCATGGCACAAGGTTATCAAAGGGTTACTTTAAGAAGCTTCGGTGAGCTTGCTTTGGTCTTCTGCATTGCTTTTCTTATACGACTTGACATTTATGTCTCTTTGAATTGCCTGTTGTGAAACTGCAGAGGTTTCATTCAAAATTTGAATGGGCTTCCTGATTTTAATTGTTTTGAAGTTTGCGAAAGCTCAGCAAAGTCAAGCCTACTTGGCAACTATCTTGGAACCGCCTCTCTCCCTCCTAACTCTTCCTCTCTTCCTCCTCCTCCTCTTGTAGCTGTTCCACATTGACTTCGGCCACTTCTTGGACCACAAGAAGAAGAAGTTTGGCTATAAGAGGGAGCGGGTGCCCTTTGTCCTGACCCAGGACTTCCTCATCGTCATCAGTAAAGGGGTCCAGGAGTCCACCAAGACTAAAGAGTTTGAGAGGTGTCACCTGCTGCTCACCTGTCTGCAGCTGCTCTTGTTGTGTAGGTTTGAGCCTGTCTCACCTATGTTCACCTATCATTGGTGCAGGTTCCAGGAGATGTGCTACAAAGCCTACCTGGCCATACGGCAACATGCCAGCCTCTTCATCAACCTGTTCTCCCTGCTGCTGGGTTGCGGCATGCCCGAACTGCAGAGCTTCGATGACATCGCCTACCTGAGGAAGACCCTGGCCCTGGGTAAGGGGGGGTTAGGAGTAGAACAGAAGCTTTCCAAAATAAAAGTATCACATTTTGAAATGGGTCAGGATGAGTATTAAAGTTAGGAGGCCTCATGATGCATTCAGTGAACCTTGAAATTGGAAAGCCTGAGTCGTGCCATTTTTAAACTCGATCAATTTATGAAGTAGGAAAGAGGCCGTTCGGTCTCTGTATGACCGGTGTCAGAGTTTGGGCCGCATTGCCGGCAGTAAGTCGGATACGTTTCCGGTGAGAGTTGGACTCCGTCAGGGCTGCCCTTTGTCACCGATTCTGTTCCTAACTTTTATGGACAGAATTTCTAGGCGTGGCCAGGGCGTTGAGGGGGTCCGATTTGGCGACCTCAGAATCGGGTCTCTGCTTTTTGCAGATGATGTGGTTCTGTTAGCGTCGTCAGGCCGTGACCTTCAGCTCTCACTGGAGCGATTCACAACCGAGTGTGAAGCGGCTGGGATGAGAATCAGCACCTCCAAATCCGAGACTATGGTTCTCAGCCGGAAGAGGGTCGAATGCTCTCTCCGGGTCGGGAATGAGATCCTTCCCCAAGTGGAGGAGTTCAAGTATTTCGGGGTCTTGTTCACAGTGAGGGACGAATGGAGCGTGAGATTGACGGGTGGATCGGTGCGGCGTCTGCAGTGTTGCAGGCTTATCCGACCCCCAGATAAGCGGTAGATGACTTCAGGTCAGAATTATAGTTCTCTTTTGAAATGAAAAAACTAATAACCCTCTAAATAAACTAATAACCCTCCTCTGATGCTTTGTCTAATGTTTTATAAAATAATAACGTATCATTAAAGAAAGATTTTATGCTAACATGGTAAGCTACCTTTCCATCATCTTGCAACAAGATAATGATCCCAAACATCCTGCTGAGGCAGCACAAGAGTTTCTCAGAGCTGAAACATGGCCAAGCCAGTCAGCTGCTTTAAATCCAGCTGAGCATGTCTTCTATCTGCTGCAGAAGAAACCTAAAAGGATGAGCCCCTGCAACCAGCAGGAGCTGAATGTGGTTGCAGTAGAGGCTTGGAGAACATCACCTGAGAAGATACTCAGCACCTGGTGATGTCACTTCAAGCAGTCATTGTGTGTAAAGGATATGCAACAAAGTACTGAACATGGCTGCTTTAATGTACCCACCATTACTTTGTCCCAAACATAATGGGGGCTGTATTTGCAGACAAACATCTTTCAGCAGAAAATCAGAAGTAGTTTCACTGTGTTTCTGTGTGTGTTTTTCAGAGAAGAGCCAGCAGGAAGCACTAGAGTACTTCACCAAACAGATGAACGACGCTCATCATGGAGGATGGAGCACTAAGATGGACTGGATCTTCCACACCATCAGACATATGCCCAACGAACACTGACAAACAGACTGTCATGCATTTATATATGTACACACACAGGGAGAACTGACTGACACACACACACATATCTACACAAACATACAGTCGCTGCACATGTGTGTTTATTTATTGCACTACTGTAAGGATGATGACGACGGCAGTCATGATAATGATGACGTAGATTTTAGTGCCATGTCGTTTTGTTGGTGGCATGGTTGTCAACGTGACTCTCAGGGTCAAAGCAACGTGACTCTCAGGGTCAAAGCAACGTGACTCTCAGGGTCAAAGCAACGTGACTCTCAGGGTCAAAGCAACGTGACTCTCAGGGTCAAGGTCAGACTTTGAAGGGACCAAAGGCAAGTTTAAAGAAAGACGTGGTGATGAAGATGATGATGATGTCACAAAGTCTTCCATGTGGTGCTACAGTAAGCCTGTTGATGCCTGTTAACGCTGCTAGCAGCTCCAAACAGAAGCTTTTCCAAAAGGAGTAAAACTTTACTACTGCTACAAACATTTTAATCAAACTTTATGGACAAACTGCTGTAACTTTATAAACTTGTTATTTAAACTTGTTTTTAAAAGGAGAGTTAGGATGAAAGCAGCTTTATTTACACCAGCAATGTGAACACTGTGGACATGAAGAGCAATAAAAACTTCCAAAAACTACTCCAAAAAACAAACTACTTTTTATTTTGACAGTCAGGAGTTCTGAGCAATAGGAACATGGAGCTGGCCTGCTATGGGTAGAGTCAAAGACCAGGTGAACAGTTCAGATGTTTTATCAGATTTAAACAACTCAATCATGGTTCAGTTTAACGTGAAGCAGCGTCACACTCAGGACGTAGTGTGCGTTCCTGAGTTGCATGTTTGTATTCAACCAACAACCTTTCTGCTACCAGGACATAATTTTTAATGTCTCTGAATAATGGCCATAAACACAGAGACATTTAAGATTAAGATCAGATTTACTGTCATTTAAGGGAAATACACAACATTTGTCCTCCGCACTTGTTGAACACACACATGCACAGGGTCACACACTCATGGAGACAGATACCAGACACTGGAGCGGTGGGCAGCCAATCACAGTGTCCGGGGAGCATGGGGGTATGGTGCCTTGCTCAAGGGCACTTTGGCCGTGGCAAGGAGGTGGACTGACACCCCCCCAGCTGCCAGTTTCACCAATCTTTGAGTGGCGAGAGTGGAATTCAAACAGCAAACCTTCCGGTTATTGGACGACCCACTCTTACCACTGAGCCACTATCTGCACAACTGTTCCTTCAGATCAGTCACTGAGCTGCTGAATTGAACTAAGAATCATTCTTTATCATCTTCAGTCACCATCAGAACAGGGAAGCTGTTGCCTACTCACTCAAACTGAGGGAAAAAAGTTTTGTTACAACATGACAACATGATGACTAACTAATTATTCTTTTTCGTGTATTTAGCTGAGAATGTCTTCCCTCACGGTGTGGAGAAGGGCACTATGACTATAAGCAGCTGGAACCACAGCCAAAACATACCACGCTTCTGATGTGAAGTCAGCCTAAATCAGTAATAACTCCATTCTGAGTTCATCACGTTACTAACCATTCAGCCAAAGGGATGAAAACAATCAGGAAGTAGATCAACTTAGGTTCTAAAACCAGAGGAAAATTAAGAGTCCTGTCTCTTAAGCTTCGATTAGTTTTTACTTAGTCTGTCAAAGTACCCTAACCCTAACCCTTGACCTTGTTGCTTAATTCTAAAAAAACTCAGCAAGTTAATTTGATTCATTTTTTTATATAAAAAATGTACCTAAAATAATCTGGACATAATGTCCAATCTTAACCTTAATCTTTCATCCTAATTGGGTTTGATTTAATAACGCTGGCCCAAGTGTCTAATCCTAAACCTAACCATAGTACCCTAATTAGCATTACTAACTCCAGTCCAGATGCCTAATCCTAACCCTAACCCATTTTACCCAATCCATCCATCCATCATCTGCCGCTTATCCGGGAGTCGGGTCACGGGGGCAGCAGCTTGAGCAGAGAAACCCAGACGTCTCTGTCCCCGGCCTCTTCCTCCAGCTCTTCCGGGGGGACCCCGAGGCGTTCCCAGGCCATAGTCTCTCCTGTGTGTCCTGGGTCTTCCCCGGGGTCTCCTCCCAGTGGGACGTGCCCGGAACACCTCCCCAGGGAGGCGCCCAGGGGGCATCCTAACCAGATGCCACCTCATCTGACTCCTCTCAATGCGGAGGAGCAGCGGTTCTACTCCGAGCCCCTCCCGGATGACTGAGCTTCTCACCCTATCTCTAAGGGAGGCCCAGACACCCTGCGGAGGAAACCCATTTCGGCCGCTTGTATTCGCGATCTCGTTCTTTCGGTCCCTACCCACAGCTCGTGACCATAGGTGAGGATGGGAACATAGATTGACCAGTAAGTAGAGAGCTTCGCCTTCTGGCTCAGCTCCTTCTTCACAGACGGGTCGGTGCAGAGCAACACTGCAGACGCCACACCGATCCGCCCGTCAATCTCACGCTCCATTCGTCCCTCACTGTGAACAAGACCCCGAGATACTTGAACTCCTCCACTTGGGGAAGGATCTCATTCCCGACCCGGAGAGAGCATTCCACCCTTTTCCGGCTGAGAACCATAGTCTCGGATTTGGAGGCGCTGATTCTCATCCCAGCCGCTTCACACTCGGCTGCGAATCGCTCCAGTGAGAGCTGAAGATCACGGCCTGACGACGCTAACAGAACCACATCATCTGCAAAAAGCAGAGACCCGATTCTGAGGTCGCCAAATCGGACACCCTCAACGCCCTGGCTCCGCCTAGAAATTCTGTCCATAAAAGTTAGGAACAGATTCGGTGAGAAAGGGCAGCCCTGACAGAGTCCAACTCTCACCGGAAACGTATCCGACTTACTGCCGGCAATGCGGCCCAAACTCTGACACCGGTCATACAGAGACCGAACGGCCCCTATCAAGGGGTCCGGCACTCCATATTCCCGGAGCACCCCCCACAGGACTCCACGAGGGACACGGTCGAACGCTTTCTCCAAGTCCACAAAACACATGTAGACTGGTTGGGCGAACTCCCATGCACCCTCCAGGATCCTGCCGAGGTTATAGAGCTGGTCCACTGTTCCACGGCCAGGACGAAAGCCACACTGCATCTCCTGAATCCGAGGCTCGACTATCCGATGGATCTTCCTCTCCAGTACCCTGAATAGACCTTACCAGGGAGGCTGAGGAGTGTGATCCCCCTATAGTTGGAACACACCCTCCGGTCCCCCTTTTTAAAGAGGGGGACCACCACCCCAATCTGCCAGTCCAGAGGCACTGTCCCCGATGTCCACGCGATGCTGCAGAGGCGTGTCAGCCAAGACAGCCCTACAACATCCAGAGCCTTGAGAAACTCAGGACAGACCTCATCCACCCCCGGGGCCTTGCCACTGAGGAGCTTTTTGACCACCTCGGCAACCTCAGCCCCAGAAATGGGAGGCCCCGTCTCCGAGCTCTCCGACTCTGCCTCCTCCGAGCACGTGTTGGTAGGATTGAGGAGTTCCTCGAAGTACTCCCCCCACCGACTCACAACATCCCTAGTTGAGGTCAGCAAAGCCCCGTCCACACTGTAAACAGTGTTGACTGTGAGCCGCTTCCCCCCCCTGAGACGCCGGATGGTGGACCAGAATCTCTTCGAGGCCGTCCGGAAATCGTTCTCCATGGTCTCACCGAACTCCTCCCAGGCCCGAGTTTTTGCCTCAGCAACCGCCGCAGCCCGTCTGGCCTGTCGGTACCTATCAGCTGCTTCCAGGGTCCCACTGGCCAAAAAGGCCCGATAGGACTCCTTCTTCAGCTTGACGGCTTCCCTCACCACTGGTGTCCACCGGCAGGTTCGAGGGTTGCCGCCACGACAGGCACTGACCACCTTACGGCCACAACTCCGATCAGCTGCCTCGGCAATGGAGTCACGGAACATGGCCCATTCGGACTCAATGTCCCCCACCTCCCCCGGGATATGGTTGAAGCTCTGCCGGAGGTGGGAGTTAAAGCTCCTTCTGACGGGGGATTCTGACAAACGCTCCCAGCAGACCCTCACAATACGTTTGGGCCTGCCAGGTCTGATCGGCATCCTCCCCCACCAGCGGAGCCAACTCACCACCAGGTGGTGATCAGTTGACAGCGCCGCCCCTCTCTTCAACCGAGTGTCCAGGACATACGGCCGCAAGTCCGATGACACAACCACAAAGTCGATCATCGAACTGCAGCCAAGGGTGTCCTGGTGCCAAGTGCACATATGGACACCCTTATGCCTGAACATGGTGTTCGTTATGGACAGTCCATGACTGGCACAGAAGTCCAACAACATAACACCACTCTGATTCAGATCGGGGGGGCCGTTCCTCCAAATCACACCCCTCCAGGTCTCACTGTCATTGCCCACGTGAGCATTGAAGTCCCCCAGCAGAACGAGGGAGTCTCCGGTAGGAGCACTCTCCAGTGCCTCCCCCAGAGACTCCAAAAAAGGTGGGTACTCTGAACTGCTGTTTGGCGCATAGGCACAAACAACAGTCAGGACTCGTCCCCCCACCCGAAGGCGGAGGGAGGCTACCCTCTCGTTCACTGGGGTAAACCCCAATGTACTGGCACACAGCCGGGGGGCAATAAGTATGCCCACACCTGCTCTGCGCCTCTCACCACGGGCAACTCCAGAGTGGAAGAGAGTCCAACCCCTCTCAAGAGGACTGGTTCCAGAGCCCAAGCCGTGCGTCGAGGTGAGTCCGACTATATCTAGCCGGAACCGCTCAGCCTCGCGCACCAGCTCCGGCTCCTTCCCCAACAGAGAGGTGACATTCCACGTCCCAAGAGCTAGCTTCAGTAGCCGAGGATCAGACCGCCAAGGCCTCCGCCTTTGGCTGCTACCCAGCTCACATGGCACCCGACCCCCTTGGCCCCTCCCACAGGTGGTGAGCCCGTCGGAAGGGGGACCCACGTCATCATTTCGGGCTATGCCCGACCGAGCCCCATGGGCACAGGCCCGGCCACCAGGCGCCCGCTGCCGGGCCCCACCCCCGGGCCTGGCTCCGGGGGGAGGCCCCGGTGTCCCATATCCGGGCAAGGGATCACGAGGTCCAAATTTTTTGTTCATCATAGGGAGTCTTTTGAGCTGTTCTTTGTCTAGTCCCTCATCTAGGATCTGTTTGCCTTGGGTGACCCTACCAGGGCTTGAAGCCCCGGGCAACATAGCTCCCAGACTCATTGGGGCACGCAAACTCCCCCACCACGATAAGGTGACAGCTCAGGGGGGAGCTTTTACCCAAATTAGATTTAATTCTAAAGTTAATAAACCTACCACTGGTGCCTAATCCTAACTCTAACCATTTTACCCTAATTGATTTTTTCTTTTTGTGAAAAACCAAGATTTTCATTTGGACATTTTTCTTTTCTTTTATTTCATAACTATTTAGTTAGTAACATAAAGTTTAAAAAGCATTTATTGATATGTAACAAAGGCCCAGTTTATTAATTAAATAACAAAGGCTACATTAAAACTAATTGGAGAAAAACAAAAAAAGTAACACCCAACATGGGTGACCAGTGGGTCATGGTGCAGTATGGGAGGAGGCGTCAGCGCCCTCCCCAACGCAACCGTAGTTGGGATGGTGGTTTCCACCGGGGGATGGCCCGTGCCCCGCCTGACCTCTATGGAGGAAGGGCCCAAACCTTTCGCCCTAACCCTCCTTCTCTCATGAATATGAGCCAGAGACTAGCCCACTTTATTAAACCAGCAATCCCTAATGCCAAAAGGCAAGCTCTGATCCAAGCTAATGCTGATAATTGGGCACGTACCACTAGACTAATTCTCCTAGATCATTATGATGGGATCATTGATGAGGAGACTGAAAGACTCTCTCAGTTCCCCATACAGGACTGGTGCGCCCCCTTCGAGATTGCCTCTTCCTGGGCCAGGAGGAACCTGGGCCACAGACTGGAGGAGGGGACGCTGGACCATGCACGCAGCATCATTGTGGCCAAGCTGGCCCATTTTTCACCTCCTATTGGAGCACCTGAACTACTCAATGGATCTGAGGTAACCACAGGATGCGCTGACATTGATATTCCCATCACAGGCGGACAACGGGATATTCCCCAACACAGCATTCGCCACACTGCAGGGCCACAGGGACCAGAGCACCAGCATCACGGAATGGATCAACGCGGAGATCCCCACCGCAGGAGGACGAATGACACGCCCCCACACTGAACCCGCCACCCCGCGGAACTCCAGGGATCAAAACAGCATCGAGACTCAAGTTAAAGAACTCCATTTGGAACCAACGGCTAAAGTACCTCAACACCGAGAGTCGAGCACGGAACGGATATTGCAACCAGAAGGAGCTCAGATCACCACTCAAGGCATCAACGTTGAGATCCCCAGCACGGCGGGGCGACTGACACGCCCTCACACAGGACCAGCCACATCGGGAGGCCACAAAGACCAGAGCACCAGCATGGAGCATCAGACGGGGGAAATACCAGAGTTCCAGCCAAACCCTACTTCCCTCCACAAATTGATTCCCATCAGTGTCAGAAAACTGAGAGCCAGGATCCAGACACGATTAAAACACAGGTTTGAGGAAGCACTAATTTGAGCAATTGCTCGATCCTGCAACCCCAATCATTGGGTTCATTAAAGTAAGATGATCTTCAGGCTCAATACCTATAAAGGGTTTAAGAATGTTTGACTGTGGTCTCAGGGTGATTTTATTCATGTACTGTCCACAAGGGGGCACTGTGGTTCTTTCTTCAGGAATTAGGTTTCATGATCTTTGCAGAACAAACTCATTTATGCATTTTCTTTTTCAAGCTTCATTTTGAGTACTATTAGTCTGGTTTTAAATTTTAAGGCTAATTTTCACAGCAATAATGATAATTAGGCCTTTCTCTTATCCAGGAAGTTATTTAGTGTTTGTGTTACTCATGTTTGAAGCCATTTCAGGCTCTGATCGGATCTTATGCGCTTAACCCAACCACTTTGACCTCCTTATGAGACTCTCATTTATGAGTGTTTTATTACTGGTGTTGTTCATGTTTGAAGCCATTTGGGCTCTGATCGGGACTTATACCCTAACCCAAACCACCGGGAACCCCCCATGAGACTCTTATTTAAGTTCGATATAGACCCTCACCTGTAATTTGGCCCTAACCCTAACCAGTGAGACCCCTGACTAATTAAACCCCATTTGGATGGTCTCCTGATGCCCTAACCCTAAACCCTAATCTAAAATCTGACCTGCATATGGGCCCTAAAACCTAATCCACAGAACCCCTATTGATTAGGCCCCATCCTGATGTCCTTTTGATGCCTTACCTCAATTTGAGGAACCCTATGCATCCTCTCAAACCCCATTTGGCCACGGGAACCCTCTTAAAGGTCCCATTACACAAATAATAATTAATTACTAATTTCCCAGCACCACATAAGTGATGCAATATATAAAAACAATTTTTAATTAAAATAAAATAAAATTTTCCTCCTTGAGAGGACTGTTCAGTCCCCATCAGAGGCTGTGTGGGAGGTCGGAGCGCCAAAAGCAGGAACAGTGATGGCCTGTGCACTGAATTCTGCTGCCTTTGGCGACAGAATTCCTTTTCTGTTTTTCTTCACCCTATGTGCTTTGTGCACAGTAGTACATATCTGTGTGTGTGTGTGTGTGTGTGGGGGGGGGGGGGGCCAGAGATGGCCTGTGCACTAAATTCTGTCACCTCAATTTTAATACTGAATATGATTTTATGTTTATCAGATTAATTTCACATTTCAGCCTTTGGTCATGAAATGTGTGCCGCCTATCACAGCTACCATTTCCCTTTTACCAATCTTAGCTGAGAGCTGTAACTGAAGTACAGGGTTTGAATAGAGTGCCTTTTAACTGAGCTCATAACCATATCACGTTGCCCTGACATTATAATCTCAGACCGTAAAATTTAGTGGTTACATATAAATGTGTTGAAATAAAAACTTTTAACATATAAGTTCAAAATAGAAGTAGAAGTCACACAGCAGACTGTATACCTTCATTATGATGTCAAAGCATTTAAGAGGATCAAGATTTCAGGATTTCTGTTGTTTTAGGGTTGCATGTGTAATTATATGTATACATGCATTTAATTGAGGTATTAACACAAGTAACAGATCAGCTTAACAGCAGTTACAACTATTCTGACACATACAAAAAAATGATAACATATGCACAAAACAGTGACTAAAATAGTGACTGATACAAAGCTATAAACATGAAAAAACAAGAACAAAGCATCAGATCCACCTGGTTATTGCAACAGAGATGAATAAGTGTTATAGTGATCATTTATAACTTACAGTCAGGTTTTCCCACATTAAAACATGTTTAAATTAATGTAAAATGGAGATAATTCTCTTACCAATTAAGAACATAGCTCAAAAAGCACAGAACTCAATATATTGTGTGCATATACTCTGTATGGACTGTCAATAGGTGCACAAAACCTCTTCCCAATCTAATTGTGAAGTTCAACTGCTTAATGGGCAAAAAATGGCGATCAAAACACATTTCTTTTGTTTGTTTTATATAAAACTTGGTTATGTGGTGAGAAGTGGGTCAAAATTAAAGATAAACATTGAATATGATAGTGTAAAGGTGGGAACTAAAGACGGCATTATATTAATCATAAAACTCTACAAAGGTAGAAAAACAAGTATGTGTGACTGTTTGTCAGCATCATTTTTTCATCAGCTTCTGGCGGTCTAAAAACTTTTGACGTCTTTCAACTGGAATCTCGTCGAGACAGATACCATGATTACTGGCCCTAAAAGAGAAACAGGTGGACAGAGACATGCACAAAGTTACAGATGGTTACTTCCTCTTTAGAAATACAAAGTGTCTGGTGTTATTTATTATTGAACTATAAATTTGAAATGAAGAAAAAAAATAAGATTACTGATTTCTCTTTAATCAAAAATATCTTTTATAAGTTCAAAATTAATTGATATTAAGCATCTTACTATATCATCACAAAGCTTGTTTTACACATCATATTTTCATAAATTCACTGACAGTAATCCTCAAACTCTTTAGAAACAAACGATCAAAAGCAAATCAGACCTAAGATGATATAAGCCCACTTAAATAAACCTGGCCACCACCCTCTTAAATAAGGACATCTCAGCCCCCCAGCCCCGCCACGTCCACAGACACTTAAAGATCACTTAATTATAACATTCATTCCTGCCATGCTGTACATACTCCTGGTCAAATAACTGTATTTCATTCTGTAAATTCCATTCATTCAAACTGTACATATTGTATTTTACAATATTGTCTTATTTCTAATTTGTTATTTTATTGCTCTGTGGCGCTCTTACCAGGTCAAATTCCTGTGTACATTGTACATTTGGCAAAATAAAGCGATTTCTGATTCTGATTCTGATTAATGTTCACTATCTAAAAGAGTAATAATCTAAAAGAGATATAATGCCCTTATTGTATTTTTCTTTTACAATTACCATGTGGTTTTAAATATTTAAACTCTTCTACTAGACTAGATACTGGGAGCTGGAATATGCCTTTCCCATACAGCGCCACAGTACTTGAGCTTCTAGGAACACCGAGACGCGTCCTAATGTAAAAGCTAACTAATCTTTCCATTTTTTCTGCAACAGATAATGGAATCTCATGTACAGACAGTGGCCACATCAACCGAGGAAACAATCTAAACTGCGGACACCACAGCTTCAACTTTCCTGGAAGCCCTGATTGATCTATTCTATCCAGTCCCTCAGCAACATCTTTCCAAAATTGCACTGCCTGCTCTCCATCATTTAAGTCGGCCTGGTACCACCTACCTAAACTCTTTACTGCCTTTTCCCTAATTATTAGAATTTTTTCTTCATCTATTACAAACTTTCTATCTCTTAATTTCCCTCTAATTTCCTGCTTTTCTCTCTCTCTCTCTCTCTTGTCTTGTCTTGTCCTGTCCTGTCTTAAACTTCGGTGCCTCTCTCCGCATTGCTCTAAAAACCAAAATCATGGAATTGATCAACTGATCCCTCAACACAATTGACAAAATCTTTGCTACGAAAAGCTCGGGCCCAGGGGAACCCGCCTGTCCGGATGGAACCTTCGCCTCTGGCTACCTGAGGGACTCCTGGGAGCAGTGGAGGGTCGTGTGCCTGGCCATCCTTTCCATTGAGGACATTGAAGATCTTTACATATTCGGAACCATGGTAACGGGATGTCTGCTGATTGGATTAGGCTTTGCTCTGGTGTATCGGAAAGTTCGGAAGTCGGAGACAGCGGTCAAAGGCCCCAAGCTGCCCGATGTGATTGAAGCAGTGGGCGGAGCTATTGGCGCTCAGACTGAGGTCATTAACCGTAATATGGAAACATCCTGGAGAAGCTGGTGGCTTTGCAAAGGTGTTTGGATCATTTCTGTGATCAGAATTAAACAGAGTGAGTCGTGAAATACGACGACTCGCCCTAACCAACAATCTAATCTGGATTCCTGCTCCTGGCACCGGCCAAAGCTGCTGCTGAAACAACCCCCTGAGATCGCTGCAGTGAGATGCTCTGAACCCCCCCCCTTCTTCGGACACCTGGCGATTGTTGACTCTGGCTGGGACCCAATCAAGGACTTCTCCATGGCAACCTGCTGTGGTATCACGATGACGTCTTGTGAACTGAGACACTGGTTGAGAACCAGACATAGCAACTCTCTGGGCTTACCCCCATCCCACGCCTTTGATGTGTCTTGCGTTTTCATGTGTGAAGCGAGCAAATATTTGTTTGTATGTATGTTTGCTGTTCTGATGTTACTGAGGTTTTTTTCCCGGCCCCGCTTTGTACTCCCCAAGGAGCATAGTGTGGATGCTGTGTTTTTTCTCCCTCTCCTCTCCTCTTGTCCCCTGCTCCTCCTTCTCCCCTACCCCCCCTGTGCAACTCTTTAAAAGGGGCGCATGGGCGTGAAGTCGCTGCCTGTTGCAAAATAATTTCCCCTCAGGGATTTATAAAGCAATCTTGAATCTTGAGATACTTCCAGACTTATTAGGTTTGAGTTTCATACCAGCCCACTTTAGATTTTTGTTAAGTCTCTCAAGTATTCTCCTCATGGCACTGGTGTAGTCACCAATGTCATATCATCCATGTAAGGCCTAATAGGTGTAAGGCGCATGCCATCCTGTTGTCTCTCTCCACCTACAGCCCACTTGGAAGCTCTAATAATTGTCTCCATCGCCGTTGTAAATGCTAATGGAGAAATCGTACGCCCTGCCATAAAGCCTATTTCTAGCCTCTGCCAACCTGTTGTGAAACCTGCTGTACTTAGGCACAGTCTAATATCCTGGAAATATGCTCTTATTAAGTTAACAACAATTACAGGCACTCTAAAATAATGAAACACTTTTCAAATAAGGATGTGTGGCACTGAACCAAATGTATTTGCTAAATCCAGAAATTTAACATGCAAGTCTTTTTTCTCACTCTTGGCTGTCTGAATCTGATGCCACATCATGCTAGTGTGCTCTAAACACCCTGTGAAACCTGGTATTCCTGCCTTCTGCACCATAGTGTCTATTAAGCTATTCCTTTCTAAATAACGAGCTAATCTCCGTGCAACTACACTAAAGAAAATCTTCCCCTCTACATTTAGGAGAGAGATCATCCGGAACTGACTCAGGTCTGAGGACCTATATTCCCATCGAGGACTTTGGAATAAGAATGCCTCCTGCTCTACGCCATACTCTAGGAATAAACTGTTTCTCCCAAACTATTCTTAATTGCCTCCACTAAAGGATATCAGGTGCACTTTTATAAACCCAATAAGGGACTCCATTTGGCCCTGGGGCCAATGAAGCCTTTGCACGCCTGACTACCTGCTCAACCTCCTTCCACCTCGGTGGTCTAACATCCCTCTTATGAGCTATATCTCCTAATGGTGGCATGTCAGGAAGGCCTACTACTCTACACTGCTCAAGATCTGAATATGTATTTCTTAGATACTCTTCCAACTCTGGCTTTGTTGCTTTAAGCTGCCCTCCCTTTTCCTGGTTAAACAACCCTTTAACAAACTTGAACGGGTCCCTGTAAAACACAGTCCTTACATATTCTATCTTCTTTCTCTTTTTCCTAACAAATTCAGCCTTTCTGAGTATTGCTAGCCTGCTTCTCAATTCTTCCTGCAAAACATTAATTCCCTCCCTCTCTTCTTCTGTAGCTCTTTTCCACTGCTTTCTTAAGTATATTAAAATTTAAATAAACATCTAAATCTAGAGGCATCCTAAATCTGCTACTTTCCTCTGGCTTTTGAATGGTATTTCTTTCATATAATAGTCTGCTTATTCTTGGTGAATTTGATATACATGTAAATGTAGATTCATCATCAGATACAGATCCAAAGCGCCATCTCAAACATTATCAATAAAATTATTATTCTGTGAAGTTTTGGTGTATAGATAGTGTGCCCTTACCCGCCAATGAGGTCTGGAGGAGTAGGAAGAGGTTTGTCAAAACCATCTCGACCCATGAGCCAGTATGTGTCCTCTGTGCCCTTCACCTGCAGAACACACAAGCATTCAAACATTATTGTAACAGAGATGTAGCACATCTGGACCTGATCAGTCTGGACCTGGTCAAAAAAGAGCTCAACAATTTTTTTGGATTTCTAAATGTGACAATAGATGGGGTGTAAGTGTGCAGATGAATTTTCAAGTTTTCCTGAAGATACAAGCGGGATCAAAGAAACCTACTTACCTGAAACCATAAGAGCTTGAATGAGCTTATTCAAGCTCTTATGATGAACATGACCTGGATGACTGAGAATTGTCATCAACATACTACTTACATCTAATTAACATGTCAATTTTCTAAATGTGTGAGCAGGTTTAGCATACCTGTGCCTTCCGGGTCTCTATGACGTATCCCACTTTGAGACTGGTCAGGACCTTGACAGTACTTAGACTGATGTGAATTCTATAGGCTGAAAACCAAACACACGAAGTGAAACTCCACAACTCCAACGAACATCAGTTATACTTCCCCATATTGACACTTTTTAAACACTAACATTAGAAGTCCTGAGATTAAAACTGTGTGATGTCATGTCCTCCTCGGAGTTAATGAAATTAACAACTGATTTAAGTTTTACATACGCAGGCCACTGGATTCCATGAGTGAGGCTGTGGTCACCGTATCACCAAAGAGACAATACCTGGGCATGGTAAGTCCAACCACACCTGCCACCACCGTGCCTGACACAATGACATAGTTTGGGTTTGAGAATTTGGAGCTTGCTTCTAACACAACGGTTCTAACAAGTGCAGACTTAAAGTTATGACAGGCAAAGGTTTCCCTTGTCATGTGTGTACCTGAATGCAGTCCGATGCGTATTTTGACTTTAATTTCAGGCATGTGTTTGATCTTAAAGGCTCCGATCGAATGTAGGATATCGAGAGACATGTTCGATACTTCAGCTGCATGTCGATTACCATTTCTGTTTGGAACACCCGAAGCCACCATGTAGGCATCTCCAATAGTTTCTACCTGTACATAAAATAACACAGTAATTGTTTGTTTTATAATAAACAGATTTATATTTAATACTAAAATGATATTTTACCTATGGGATACCTTCTGTAATATTCATGTAAAACTCAACTTTTAGAGATATGAATTCTGTTTAGTTATTGAGTTTAATGTTGAAAAGTATGTGGAAGATCCCAACCTTGTAGACGTCATGAGTTGCAATGATGGCATCAAACATGGTGTAGAGGTCATTCAGTAGGTCAACCACCTGCAGACATCGTTTTAGTTCAACAGTGAAGAATAAACAACAAAAGCAGACATTGGACCTGTTCGTACCTCAATGGGCTCACTGAGAGCTGAGATTGTTGTAAATCCAACGATGTCACTAAAGTAAAGTGTACAGTCTGAGTAATGCTCAGGTTGGACCGGTTTCCCTTTCTTTAGAGCCTGAGCCACAGACCTGAAACAAACATTTATTCACATTAAGAGCAAAAATAACTTCCTTCTTCAAAAGTACAGCTTGATTTTTATTCTAAACCATTTAGCCAACGTAAATTAGCCTATTTTATTAGTATTTTAAATCTTTTTAAACAGATTTGACATTTCCTCTGAGACAATTAAAAAAAGAGCAACAACAAAAAAAGAACAATATTAAAAAGCACAGATGAAGAAGCATCCAAACTTAGAATACATTGCCATGTCTGTTAGTTTTTGTCATATTTTATGTTCCTGTTTAGTCTTTAGTTTATGCCACTGTTTTTCCTCTGTTTCTCTTGCCCTGCCATCAGCTTCACTAACCTCACCTGTGTTTCTCCCCTCAGCAGCACTCAATCACTAAACACCTTCCTCTGTATTTAGTCTCCAGGTTTTTTTTTCATGTTCATTGCAAGATCCTCAATGTCATCCATGCTAAAGTCACCCATGCAAGAATCTGGTTTGTCCTTGTCAGTTCATAGTTTCATGCCAGGTTTTGTTTTGTTTTGTCAGGTTTTGTTTAGGTTTTTTCAAAGTCAAGTATTTTTCATAGTCGGTTTAGGTTTTTGTATTCTGGCTCAGCTGCGCTTTTGTTTGGATTTTAAAATAAAGTGTTTTCTTTGAAATATCTGCATCCGGGTCCTCCATCACCACCACGCCACAAAACTCACGTGACACATATAGAGAACAAAGTGGGTGAATGAGTCACAATATTTTCTCATTATGTCTTAGAGGGAGTTTACCTAGGCCCTAGGGTGTCGTCCAGTCTCAGTCCATGTTGAGTCCTTTCAATATATTCTCATGTTACGTCAGTGCATATCAATATGTTTACTATGCAGTTCCTCTATGACAACTCCCTGCAGGTGTGGCACTGTTTTTACACATCAAAAAACAAATTGGTTAAAATATTCAATTTATTCTACTTTAAAGCAGAAAAAGTAGGACTAAAACAATTGTCTGTGTGATTTATTAATTTTAGGAATGTTTGGTTAAATAGGTTGAGCACTTAGTAAGGTGCGCTGTGAGCTTAAGCCACCAATAGTTGACACAAATCACTAGTAGAATGAGTCAGACAGCACAAGTAATGCAGCAACAGACAGATGTGAGAAATTTAGTTTTTATGGGTGCCAATGCCAAAGGCAGGGCAAATATATTACAATTGTGCATTTTTATTATTTTCCTGTTTCTGTCACGAATTTCGGCGACAGCTTTGACACAAGGGCAGTTTACTTTTTAGTTTACACCTGTCATGCTCCTCTTACTCTAACTCCCAAATTTTAAAATTAAGTCTTTTCAGAGTTACCTTCTGACGTTTGCTGTTGTGGGAAAGAGCAGGGGCCTCGTGTACAAAGACTGGATTTCCTACTGAAACATGGCGTACACTCAAACCCAAATGCACTTCTACGCACAAAAATATCCTGATGTATGAATCTGTGCATACGCATGATTCCAAGGACATTTCCTTTGTACATTCAAATCCATGTGGAATTGAGCGCAAATCAAAGTACCCGACTCCTCCCTGTCCACGCCCCTACTTAAATATGCAAATCATATTTAAATTAGCCCTGCACCTGCGAATTCCTCTCTCTGCACGATCAGAAAATGAAGAAAAAAAGAATGAGTAAGACGGGGAAAAAAGAAGAACTTCAGGGGAAGCGAGATTGAGGTGCTACTTTCTGAAGTGGAGGTGCGCAAAAATGTGATCTTTGGAACGATGTCCTCCGGCATAAGCAACAAACATAAGAGGAGTGGGTGGGAGAGCGTGTGCGAGGCTGTCAGTGCTGTGGCGTCTGAGAAGCACACACAAGCAGAGGTGAAGAAGAAGTGGTTCGATATTAAGGTGGATGTGAAGCGGAGATTGGCTGCCCACCACCAAAGTGTGGCCAACACAGGCCGGGGAACAGGAGAAGAGGGGCTACTGTGGCAAATGTGGGTGACTCTAATTACCCCCAAGGTAAATACCTATGTTTCTGCGTAACTCACAACAAATGTGTTCATACAGTAATCAGTGCAGAACTGCGCCGGGGAAAAGGTGAGGCTGATTGTGACATTTCACACTTTACGCACGGGGTTATTAACATTTGCACACAGAGACAATCAGGGGCTTGTTAGAAAGATCTTAAGCTGTAGTTTAACCAGCAAAAAACAGCTAGTCACTAACTTTAACCACCGACTAGTAATGATGCTGTGAAGACAGGATAGAAATTGGGGGAGCACATGCTCAATGTACGTCACAAGGAATAATATCAGGACAATTACACGACTAAAGTTACTCACCAAGAAGCCACCCATGGCGCACAGTGCCAGTTTGTAGTCTGTTCCCAACAATTCTGTTACTGAATGTATGAATCGTGTATTGAACCAGGCCACCTCACCACAATGTTAGTTAATTGCATTTGCGCATCATATATTATCTGTACATTGATCGAATGAAAATGTTTCCTGGTGACATATACAAATCCATCATGAGATGACACTTTTTTTAGCAATGTGTGTTCAGTTTATAGCTCCGGGTATATTAGGAAAACCAGCTCTCACTGCAAATTGCGCTTTAATGTTGGCCTGTTGAACTGCATTGTCGACTGGCACAGTCCCAATTGGTTGGCCAGCTCCCTCTGGAATGCCCCGATTGCTAGGAACCTCAGTGTGGTCATCACCTGTCAATGAATTGTTTTCACATTTATTTATTATAATAGTTTCCTACCATCACCTCTAAGTGTCGCCAAAGAATCAACAGCTGTAGAAAAGTGTATACGCCAGCCATGAAGTTGGTGTGAGGCACCGCACATTTCCATGGTGATTTCACTCTTGGTATATCTGATATTTTACGTGAAAAATAGCGTATGCCACTTTTTTGTCCATACGCACCCTTTGTACATGAGGCCCCAGGTCGTTAACGCTGCTCTAACCACATATTATTTAGGGTCAGAATTCCTCTGTCCAGGAGACAACAAAGATGTTGCAGCAATCTCAGATACAGTGGTGCCGGACAGAGATTGGGTTTAGGCCACAGAATGAAATGAGGAATTATTAAAGGATCCAACAAGCTATTGTAGTTGGGAATATCTATGTATGCTGCCATGTAATATGTTTATATGTTGTTCCGAATAATACATTTGAGTCAGACTCATATGACTCATATGTATGTACATACATATGATACAACTCATACATACATACATATGATACAACTCATACATACATATGAGTCTGACTATGCTTGTCTCCACAACAGTGTTAGCCGACTGCTCATGAAGAACTGAAGCTAAATTTTTTGCCTGATTAGCAGAGTTGGTGATGGCCAGGTGTAGCTGCTGTTATGTGTGTGTACTTTGATATTTGACACAAACTGACTCTTACTTTGGCAGGAGCTGACCAACAAGCTTGTCTGTTTTGCTTCTTTCAACCTCGAGTTCGTCTGTCCGTTCTCTTATAAGATCCTCCAAGTTAGAACTGTACTGCTCCAACATCCGCAGCATGGAATCAATGATGTTTGCCCGTTTCCCTCTGCTGATGCCCCGAAACTATCAACACAAAACCAAGGACAGATATCCACAAGAGTTCACATCCTTGCTGTTTGGAGTTTGTGTATTCTCCCTGTAACATTTTAACCTGACTGTTCCACTTTCAGAGACTCTGTTCTTTCATCCGTAACAGTCAAAGAAGATGGACTCTTCTTAGAGTCTCTTTATAAGTTTAGCAGATCTAACCTTTTAAGCCATTCAACCAAGGCTTTTAGGGCAATCTGGATGCATAGGTAACAATTTATCTCTAACTCCCAAAAGAAAAAGGCCACCTTACATTTACAAAGCAATGGGGTCACACCAAAGCGGGGATTGGGGTTGAGAAAAGTGTAGCAGTTGGGTGTTTAAATTTATCTTGATGCCTTCCCCCACCCCACCTGTTGACGAGGCAGTTGAAATAGGGAGCAAAGGGAAATGCTTGGGCCGCAATGTGCCATTCGCAGCTCTCATTTCTATGGATACCACTATCATACATTTCTGGAGTGAACTGTGACATAGTCTCGCCATTTTTTAAAAGTCCTGCTTGTTCTAATTCTCCATTATGCTCTTCAACTACATTTTGAGACGCATCAAGGTTTTAGGATGGGGAATGAAAAGCGAATCGTTAGGAAAAAGAAGTGCAGAAAGACATTAATGGATAAGGTTACAACCAAGCAATCTGCGTCTTAGGGTTAGGGTCGGAGAGCGAGTCTTAGTGTTAGAGGCTAGGAATGGAGGGAAATTAAACACATGTTTTATTGTTAATAATTTTACATGAAGCAGCAGTGCTCATCTTACCTGTTTGAAGATTTCATCAAAGCTGGGCCTCTTGCTGGGATCTTCATTCCAACAATCATTCATCAGATTGAGACACTCAGCAGGCGCTTCATCAACAGAAACAACTGGCCTGAAAAGAGGGGGAGGCTTCTTCAGACGCTCAACAATCTCTGTGGGTAAGGTGGTAGGCAGGTGTTCAGAAAGACAGGTGGCAGACATTTGACAGGTTTCAGACAGAGGAAGGTCAGAAAGATGGGCCAGATGGGTCAAACAAAATTTAGCTTCAGTTCTTCATATGTCATCATATGTAAAGTATCCCTTCTCACCATGAGCAGGCATATCCATCATGGCATATGGCAGCGTTCGTGAGACGACTTCCTGTATGATGATGGAGAAACTGAAGACGTCCCCAGCAAACGATCCTACTCGTACCGGATTCCTCAGAAGTTCTGGAGCTGTCCATAGCAGGTCTGACAGAAAGAGAGAAAGGTTCGACAAAATGAGCAAAATGAGCGAAAGACAGGTGAACTTTAAGCAGCAAATATCTGAGTCATCTTATTTCAGTGCTCCAATTTTTTAGCTGGACAGAAAATTAAGAAACTATCAGCTTGGTCAGGCTTTTAAATTCATGCTATTGGCCATTTAGATGTGACAGTTCAGTAATGGAGGCAAAGAAGGAGGACCCAGGTGCAGACACGGAGCAAGGGCCAGGAGGCAAAAATGAAAAAAAAAAACACGAAGCGTGGCAAGGCCTGAACTACATATAAGTAAACTTGAAAACTCAAAAACACTAACCCATAAATAACAAAACCAGACTGTAACATTTTACAACAGCAGGAACAAGAAATTACAGGGAAAACCATGGGTAACTACAACGAGGAACTGACAAATAGTGAGTAAAACCGGGAGTTTAAATACTGTGGAGAGAGGGATTTGTGAATGACAGCAGCTGAGAATAACTAAACACCAGTGGAGGAAAAAGGTCAGGAAATGGCAAAAAAACTGAAACCAGACAGAAAAAAAAACCACATACATAAATCGTGGCACTAGATGAGTATTGGATCGTTTCCAGGCCTGTGAAACTTGGGTGTCATGTTACCACCGTTGCTAGATCATGCTACTTTGCATTGCTAAACATAAGAAAGATCAGGCCAAATACCAAACCAACACGCCACCCAGCTCCTGGTGCAGGCCATGGTCATCTCCCACCTTCACTACAGCAAATCCCTCCTAACTGGTCTCCAGCCTGTGAAACCTCTGCAGATGGTCCAGAACGCGGCGGTGCGTCTGGTCTTGGATCAGCCTAAAAGAACACGTCCCCCCTCTGTTCATTGAGCTCCACTGGCTGCCCTTAGCCGCCCGCGTCAGATTCAAGTCCCTGATGTTAGCTACAAAGAGCTTACTGGAACGGCTCCATCTACTTGAATGCTCCTGCAAAGGCTTCTGTCCCAACTGGGTCCCTCCGCTGGTCCCAGGATTGTCGTCTAGCAGCTCCTACACCACGCCTAAGACAATCCAAACTCTGTTCATGTGTCGTCCCACGATGGTGGAATGACCTACCGAGCGCTACCAGAACAGGGGCGTCCCTGTCTATCTTCAAGAAGCTCCTGAAAACCCAGCTCTTCAGAGAGCATCTCCTATCCCAGCACTTACCCTTTACTTGCCTACCCCCTCTACTGAACTTTGCAGTGCAGGCATAGAGGAACTCTTTCCTCTATGCCTGCACTCTATCTGTACACTGTTTTTCTTTAATTTAGGTTTAAAGTTAGCTGTAATGTTATATCCTCATTTGGATAAATGCGTCTGTTAAATGCAGAAACATAAACATATCATGAAAGGGTTAGACCTTCGTCTCAGTGAGCGTCAGTGAGATGACAGTGTTTGTGTTGTTTTCTTGCAGCACTGTGTGTGTTTGGTGTTCAGGTTTTATCAACAGTAAACAGCATGCAAAAAGGCTCAAGTCTTTTCAAAACATCTGAGTCACCACACTGGGAATGATCAGAAGTCTGATGCAGTTGTGTTTATATTCATGATGAGACACACAAACTAAAGCTCAAAGCATGTGTTGAGTAGGAAAAGCAGTTTCAGATTATTCTGACTGTAGGTTCGTTGGGCCAGAAATCCCTTCTTTAATGATCACCTGATTGGTTCGTCTGGTGATATGAGCATTGGTTTGCTTTGCAATCCCGTCCCCAGAGTGTTTTAAATCATATTTCATTTGTAGACAGTATGACATTGTAAGAACTGTAATGATGTCATTAGTGTAACTAAAAAAAAAAACAACATGAAAACGATGACGAAACAAAATAATAAAAATCATACAAGTTGAAATAATATCAGAAAATAATAAATTTGGAAAATAATAAACTAAAAAAGAAAGTTACAAAGAAAAAAAATATGAGAATGTAGTCACAGATCATGTCTGAGTCAGGAATTTTATATAAACACAATTTCAGCGTCATGTGTTGTTCATTGGTTGTAGTAGATTAACTAACTCTGCCAGGGAAAACATGAATGCTACTGTCTCCATCCAGGTTTTATTTAGGAGAGGTTAGGGGATAGTTACTGCACAGAAGGGAACTGTGTGGACAGATTTGCTGGAATCAATTTTTGGTTCCTGAATTATGGCAACTAAGAAAAGCTAAGACCACTTTAATGTGTTCGTGTTTTTACCTTGTGGGTCCTCAGGAAAGCTGATGTTCTGAGACTGAAGGATCATGGGAAGTCCATAGTCTGTGATTTTCAGTACAAAACGTCCATCAACTAAACAGTTTGTGGACTTCAAACGGCCGTGAGTCAAACCTCGCAGATGAAGGTACTTCATCCCCTGAAACACCGACATTTAGTTCAAGCAAAAATTTGAAACTTCTCATCTGACACAGAGCATAGAAACTGACCAAATTAAAATAAAACACATTCTGGATGAAAAAACATTGTGATGGTTGTGGTTATTTTTTGCTTCTGTTTCGCTTTGTTCCCCCCTCCTCTTTGTGTTGTGTTTTCAGGTTATGGCAGGAAGCAGGCTGGTCTCACCCAGATAACACACACCTGTCCAGCATTACCAGCAATTACTCTCCCTCTACTTATACACAGCCAAGACTCCACCACTCTGCCAGATGATTCCCTCAGATTCCATGTGTGTGCTTACCCGACCAGCCTGTCTTCTGCCTTCACTGCCTTGCTTCCTCTTACAATGAGTATTTTGTGTTCATCTTGGATTTAATATTAAAAACCCTTGAAGCTGAAATTGTTCCTGGCTCCCTGAAACTTCTTGGTCCTAACCGCAGCCATAACAAACATAGTATCATCAACTCAAAGCATATGGGCTGCAGGTGTCACAATCAGACATTGAAAGTAAAACAACTAATTTATGCTCAAGTAGAATGAGAACATCAGCAGCAAAACGGGTTTTAGATAACTCTACAGCTCATCGCTCCAGAAACTCAACGACTCTGTCCTGAATATCAAATGACACATAATCCTGGTGCTTTGAATACCAGGATAGTTCCAATTTTCTAGTCATACCATTGATAAAAATAATCAAGTATTTCTTAACTCAAAGGTACCTTGATGAGATCCATGAGCAGGGAGGACTTGAACATCCAGTCAAGCCTCACATCTGAGTCGGCCAGCAGGTCTGCAAGACTTCCTCGAGGACAGTGTTCAACCACCAGAGCGAAGATCCCCGAATCCAAAAACAGGCCCAGGTAAAGGTTCAGGTTCTCGTGACGCATCTCTCGCAACTAAACAACAGATGAAAGTGTTACACATCATAATAGTTTGATATATGATTATCATGTCCTGTTTTGATAATCAGCTGAAAACTGGTTTACAAACAGCAAAGTAATGATACCCATAATTAGGGGCGGGGTTAGGGGGTGGATACTTGGGCTCAAGCCCCGAATGTTTACAGTGGGGGGAAAAAAGCACAACGCGGTTTATGTCAGTCTCCCTCCCCTGAGCAAAGAGTCAGTGTAGCCTTCCTGCAGTACCGGAGTCCAACAGAGAGTCAGCAGCAGCGGGAAAGTAACCTGCATTCATAGCCTGCCCTGCCGAGAAGAAGTGTGTCCTCCTCTCTGATTCCGTTTCCTGTGTTGATTCCACAAGTTCAAAGTGAGATATGTCAGATGGACTACATATAGAAGATGTTGGACATAAGAATTTTTTTCTCGCCGGTGGCACAACTGCTGCAGGCATGTTGCTTTTGATGCAAATTTTAACTTTCTTGATGTTACTGCAAAGTCACCTGGATATACCCTTGATTCGCGGGAAATGCTGAGGTATATTTCTTCCCATGCCTCCCACTTCTTTTTGCTGGTAACCCCAGAGCCAAATTTTCCATTAATAATCCCTCTCCTCTCCAGCACAAACTGGGCCAACAGTAACAATTGGTCCTGTGACCAATTGGGCTTGAGCTTGCATTTGACGGTGTCTTCACTTGTTTCACTCAACTTGTTTGAACGACTGATATTTAAAGGTTTTAAATGCTGGAAATATGCACATTGGATAATGGATAATTGATCATTTTCAGGGTGCAAATTAATTACCTCATTGATTTAATGCAGTTGTCGTATTTGTATTGCTTTCTCACTCCCTCTTTAACGTGCATAATGTCATTATCATAGTCTGCACAAACTTGTCATCATGCATGTATTCTGCTAACTGCACTGTCCATAACTATTTGATAGGAGTTAATTTGTAGCCTAAGCTATTTCCTCATTTTTTGTGGATTTAGTGGGCTCATTTGTTGCAGAAGAGTTTTACCGAGACTGCCTGCACTCAGACAACCAATCACCGTACTGAGCGCTTCTAAAGTCGCGCATGAAAATCGACGTAATCCATAGCAACAGTGCGTCACTCTTAGTTACCTCTTAGTGATTTATCCTTAGTATGAGTAGGTCTTAGCGGCTTTGTGAATTACTTTTAAGGAAAAACTTGTACGGAAAATGTTTTAGCTCGAGTTAGGAGCACTCCTAGTGGTAAGATAAAAAGCTTTGTGAATACGGCCAGCGTTTTTTTAAAAATCAGTGGCTGCACAACTGCATGTTTGAAAATTACAGGAACCACTCCTGAGGACAGCTGAATGATGCTGTGTAAATATGGCCCAACAGTGGGGCAAACTGTTCCTGCACAAAAGGCAGGGTCACAGGTTCAAAAGAGTAAAAAGCAGCAGAACAGGGGACAAACACTGAGGGGTCCAAAGCAGGAAGTGAAATAAGTGCTCTGGTAGAAGTGACTTTAGCAGTGAAGAATTGCAGAAAATTTTCACACATAGAAGGCGAGGACTCAATTCTCACAGTCTGTGGTGCATTCAGAGCAGAGTTGATCACTTTAAACAACACACAAGGTTTGTGACAGTTTAAAACAATAATATCAGAGAAATATTTCCTTTTTGCCTCTTTCACAAAGGACTGGTAACGACGCCAACAATCCCTCAACATTTGAAAAGACACTTCCAGTTTATCCTTTTTTGATTTGCGCTCAGCTCTATGACAGTGCTGTCTAGCAGTGTGGGTAGTTTCATTCAACCAAGGCTCTGATTTAACTTTACGCTGCCTGCTCTTTAGTTGGGCAGCAGAGTCAATGGCAATTTGACAAGTGTCAAGAAACTGAGAGCTAAGAGCCTGTATCATTGCACCAAGGAAGAGATGCAGTTCTGACTGAAGGCGGCTGAGAAGCAGTGGAAGGGTTAATAACCAGGCATCTGTGAGCATCAGCGCAACGTTTAACTGAGTTGATAACTTCAATGTCTTTTGGAACTGTAAGGAGCGTTTCAGACCTGATGGTGTGCATCCAAATCAAACTGGATGCAGATTACTTGGTGCACACTTACGTCATGCAGTTGGGACGGCAAACCCAAACATGACTGTGCATATAAGGGTGAAGGACACAGCAGCAAGGCAAACAACCCCCAGTCCTCCATCCTAACCAGACCCTTTACTCCACATCACCCAAGGTCTCCAAAGGATGTCTCTATCCCAGCCAGGACTCCAGCGACCACCATCTACCAAGAAAGGCAGGGCGTCAAAACAAAGATTACATGCCATGATGCGTTCAGGGTCCCTGCTATAGTAGTCTTACTCCTGACAGCTGTTCTGAGAACAAGCTGGGACCCAGTAGGATTCCTGTATTAGTTAGTAAGAGAAGGAATTGAAAACAGTCAACTTGCTGGATGAATCTATCTAATCTGTTAACGGTACCACATACAACTCAGAATACAACAGAGACCAGTATAAACTCCACAAAGCTCGCTCTACTTAATATTAGATCTCTGTCTGTTAGTTAATGACTTCATAATTTCACACAATTTAGATTTTCTTTTCCTGACAGAAACATGGTTAACAGAAAGCACAAGTGCTACTGTTCTTAATGAAAAAGCACCCCCAAATTTCAGAATGTTCAAACAACTAGCTTCTCAGTAAAGAGGTACATTAATACATTAATAAAACAAGTGCTCAGTTTAGGGAGGCCGTAGCTATGTCACCAACAGTGCGCGCACAGTCGGTTGACAGACTGCTGGATCATTTTAACTTGAAAACTTTGAATGTAATGGAAGCTGTTGCACTGATAAGAATAAAGAGCACCTTGAGCATACAGAAAAAAACATGGAGAAACACCAAAACGGTCAAAAACCGTAAAAGAGAATGCAGGAAAGCTGAACGTAAGTGGAGGAAAAAAAAGCTTCAGATTCACTATGAGTTGTACAAACAAAGCCTGCGTAGTTCTAACAATGAGCTGAGCAAGGCCAGAGAGCTGCATTTGTCTGAAATGATTAATAAGAATGCCAACAATTCTCAAACTCTATTTGCTTTGTCTGAAAAACTCACAAACCCTCCCAAACAGTTAAACCCAGACCTCCTCTCCACTGAGAAATGCAACGAATTTGCCAACTTTTTTAGCCAAAAAATTGAAACAATTAGACAGAACATTCACGTCACACAGACCAACAAGAAAACGAATCTGTGTCTAAAACCTAGAACTAACTCTGACGTTATGTCACAATTTAATACTATTCATTCAAAAATCCTAGAGGAAACAGTTCGGCATCTGAAATCAACAACTTGCACTCTGCACATAATACCATCTGACTTTTTAAAAACTGTTTTTACCTCAGTAGAAAGTGATGTTTTATATCCAAGATGTTTGAGAAAGTTGTATTTAACCAGCTCAACGACTTTCTGAATGAAAGTGGAAGTCTTGATAACTTTCAATCAGCTTCTGACGTCATCACAGCACTGAAGCAGCTCTGGTCAAAGTGTTAAACGACATCAGGTTGAATACTGATTCTGGTTTCAGTCCTGCTTCTATTGGATCTCAGTGCTGCGTTTGATACTGTTGCACAGGCTAGAAAACTGGGTTGGACTTTCTGGTCCTTAACTGGTTCAGTTCCTATTTAGAAGGCCGGAGTTATTTTGTTACAACTGGCAGCTATGAATCTGAGCGAGTGGCCATGACTTGTGGAGTCCCCCAGGGGTCAATTCTTGGACCTCTTCTGTTTAACTTGTATATGTTCCCTTTGGGTCAGATATTGCAGAACTTTAACATCAATTATCACAGTTATGCAGATGATACACAACTTTATGTGTCTCTGTCACCAGACGACTGCAGCCCAGCAGACGTACTGTGTCAGTGTCTGGAGGAAATAAACTCCTGGATGAGAGAGAATTTTCTACAATTAAATGAAGACAAAACTGAGATCGTTCTGTTTGGTAGTAAAGAGAAGAGGGTCTCTTGAGACTCGGGCCCTTACAATCACTGACCAAGTTCATAACCTTGGAGTGTTGATAGACTCAGATCTGACTTTCAGCAGCCACAGCTGTCACCAAGGCAGCTTTTTACCAACTCAGAAACATCATTAAAGGGTTTCTCTCCAAGAAAGACCAGGAGAAACTCATCCATGCCTTAATCTCCAGTAGACTCCATTACTGTAACGGTCTTTTAACTAAACTTCCCAAAAAGAGCATTAAACATCTGCAGCTCATCCAGAACGCTGCTGCTGGAGTTTTAACCAGGACTAAGAGATCTGAACACACCACACCAGTTTTAAAATATTTACACTGGCTTCCAGTCAGTCACAGAATAGATTTTAAAAGCCTACTGAGAGATTAAAGTGGAGATTAAACTGTCACCAAATGTAGACATTTTTAAATCCAGGTTAAAAACATTTATTGTCTCATGTGTCTATGCATGAAATCTGCACGGTATCTTTTAACTTATCTACACTGTTGCTTGTTTTTATTCATTTTAATTCATTTTAATTATTCTATTTATTTCTATTTATATTCTTTTACATATTTTTTATTATTTTTCTGCTCCCTGCTGCAATGCTTTTATCTTATGTAAAGTACTAGGACTTGTTTTGTACATGAAACGTGCTATACAAATAAATTTGACTTTGACTTTGAGTTACAGCAACAGCAGTACTCAAAAAGTACAGGCATATGATCAGAGAAGAACGCTTCACAGACCTCCAAGTTAAGAACAGGCAAACCATTCAATAAAACAAGATCAATGTGTGTCCCTGTACATGTGTCGGGCCCAGTACAGACTGTACAAGATTAAAAGAGTCGATTATATTTAAAAAAATAGCTACCAACCACCACACACCTACGTCATATGTGTTCCTATGGAACCCAGAAAAGACCCTGATTCGAAGAAGAAACTAAAATGGTTATAGGAACTGAGGGCCGTGGTCCCTAGTTCCAGTATGTCCGAATGCATGAAAAAACGGCCCTGTCATAGGACCTGCAAAAGGTTCCTACAGTGGGAATGCGCCTACTGACAGCGATATCTGTTTGCATTTAAAATCGCACTTAGGTGAAGTTAGTTTTAAGTTGGATATTTGACAGACATTCGCAAGCCAGTCCAACATTTCAAGTGCACCCGTATTGCAGACTTTACGGTAAACACACGGAGAGACCAACTGCAGCAAAAATGCTCATATTTACATAGAAAAATTAATAAGAATTATGAACAGATGTAAAATATAAAAACAAGAGGTGTATTTCATGGAGCCAGTGTAGTTACATGATCCCACACTAATTTGGGGTCAATTGGTCACATGACCAGCCGGAAGAGGGTGGAACGCTCTGTCCGGGTCGGGAATGAGATCCTTCCCCAAGTGGAGGAGTTCAAGTATCTCGGGGTCTTGTTCACAGTGAGGGACGAATGGAGCGTGAGATTGACGGCGGATCGGTGCAGCGTCTGCAGTGTTGCTCTGCACCGACTCGTCGTTGTGAAGAAGGAGCTGAGCCAGAAGGCGAAGCTCTCTATTTACTGGTCAATCTACGTTCCCATCCTCACCTATGGTCACGAGTTGTGGGGAGAGACCGAAAGAACGAGATCGAAATGGGTTTCCTCCGCAGGGGGTCTGGGCCTCCCTTAGAGATAGGGTGAGAAGCTCAGTTATCCGGGAGGGGCTCGGAGTAGAGCCGCTGCTTTTCCGCATCAAGAGGAGTCAGATGAGGTGGCTCGGGCATCTGGTTAGGATGCCTCTTGGATGCCACCCTGGTGAGGTGTTCCAGGCACGTCCCACCGGGAGGAGACCTGGTGGAAGAGCCAGGACACGTTGGAGAGACTATGTCTCTCAGCTGGCCTGGGAATGCCTCGGGGGCTGGAGAGCTGGAGGAAGTGCCAGGGACAGAGATGCCTGGGTTTCTCTGCTCAAACTGTTCCCCCCTTGACTCTATCCCCAGAGAAGCGGCAGATGATGGATGGATGGATAAGTCAAAATTGAGATAGATACTTTCTCGAGATACTAACACCCATTGTGTTAATAGCTTTTTCAGGGCCTAGCAGCAAAGCTGTGAAGGCACCCATTGCTTTCGTAGCTTTTCCAATTATTGGGGGCCTAGCAGCGAAGCTAGTCAAGAATTATCATGCCCATACAGTGAACTCTCTAGCGCCACCAATATGTCAAAGGTTGAAGTGCATTCAGCTCTATAACTTTGGACTCGTTGGAATCCTTGGATCAAGACGAGTTCAACGCACCCTATAATGTCACTGTGCGGTAAATTAGTTTTTCTGCTATTTAAAATTTTTTATCAAAAACCTTCAAAACACATTTCAGTTTGCACGGATTGTCCAATTTCCCAGGTAATTCACACAAAGAATCTTGAGACCAAGCCGCACAAAAGTTATCATATGGATTTTTGTATATCGCTTCCGTTTGCCTGTAGCAGCCAATCAAACTCGATGACGACGACACCAAACTCGGAGTGAGGCCATATCTCTGCGATGCATTGATGTATCGATGCCAAACTTCATGTATGGATTCAAGATGCCTTTCCAAGCAGCCATAGGCTTGCCTGCTATGCTGGATTTTCAGACACAAAGCACATTAACTGGCATTAATGATTAAAAGTCATGGTAGCTACTATGTGTTACATTTTACATTAGAAAACGTGGCTTACAGGAATAAGTTTTATTGTTCATGTGCAGCAGACCGAGCTTCCAGCCTTTTATATCAGCATTAAGAATAAATAAACGCGATGTGTGGGAATACACAGTGTTTGTGTAACTGACTGTGTTATTGAACTATCGTTCACATGAACACGAATCAATTTAAAAAAGACTATGGTTCTCTCAGCGTAAAAACCCCCACCAAACTGTATCAAAAACACGTTTTATACTGGGAAGCTGCATATTCAAAGATAAGATAACAACCATGACACGAGAAATTATTCCATTTTGTCATTTTATCGACAACTTGATCAGAAATGACATACAGACTGCCTCTGCCTCTCCGGCTGTTGTGTGTGCTCCCGACACCAGCCGAACAGATTATCCAAAGTTCCATTGCAATCTGTTGGTTTCCTTAGCAATAAATGCTACTTCTTATTGGTATTATGTGAACACAGTTAGAAGAAATTAAACTCGTGTTTGTTAAAAGGAAATCGATTGACAAGTTTATTATGAATGTATTATTTTAAAAGTCCCATGATATTACTTTGATGTGAATTGGTGATTTATCAATTTACTAAATCTAACTGTATCAACATTGCATCAACAGTGCATCTACTGTTCGTCTGCTGTGTATCAAATTTGTATCATGTAACCATGTTTTTGATCTGCTGTTAATATAGTGTTTATCATTGTCCATTACCACCATGGATTAACTGTGCATCTTTTGTTTATCAAACACGTATCTAACATGCATCTACTGCTGACTGTACCTGGCTGAACAGATTCTGGGTATTTTGGTTTACAGTTGTTATTGTCTTCCCAAAGGCAATCTTCTTCAGCCAAACCCAGTCACCCTGACAACAGTAAAATCAATCAGAGCAGAGTTAGTGCGATGGTCCAAATATCCAGACATAGGAACACTTTAGGTACACGTATAGGTGTAAATACAGGTAGAGGTTACCTCCAATATCCCGATGTTGGAGCTCTCAGGTGTTGTCAGGATGTAACTTCTCGCAATCGAACGTAGTGGAGTTTTAATCTCCAGAAGACTCTTCATGATTGACTCTTCGTTTAGTTTCTAAAAAAGAAAAAAACTAAATGAACAATGGAAACAAACTTCTTGTTCAGCAATGAATGGCTCATCTTTGTAAACATTTGAAGTGCTTTGCTAAGTTTGCTCTGGCCAAAGAAAAATATGAAAAATAGGCATTGAAATTAAATTTCTTATTTCAAGATCCTGTAACAATGCAGAAATTGAATTTACTTATTTATGTTTACTGACACAATTTTGGTGTTTTGGGGCTACTGCACACAAAAATAACACCATAGAGTAAGCCAGTGTGACAGCCTCTTGACAAATTGTTGCTTTTGACCATTGCATCACATTTAATAAACCGTAAAGTCCACATTTAGAGGTCGGAGGGGATAGGGGATGACGCTACACAACCTACTGCCAAGAGGGAGCCTAGAGATCCCAACCATTTGTGTCTCTAAGAAATTTTCATTTCAGATGTTATTTTTGCATTCTGCCACAGTCTCCTTGCACATTCACTTATTTTTCCATCTCTGCTTCACACAGAACAAACTCTCTGGCTCAGGTTAGGAATTAAGACCATGATTGGATTATCAGATATGACATGGCGGTAATGGTTAGGTCCCGCAATGTATTTAGTTAATGTTGGGGATTAAAACGGAATTGGCTAAGGTTAGGAAAACATCATGGCTTGGGTTACATCTTAACCTGTAATACTGGATTGATTAAAATGTCTCTCCTGGGTTACTGGCCTCCACCCCCCAGGGTAAACACACAAAACATGTCAGACAGAAAAAAATAAAGATTTAATCTTGATGAGGCTGTACACCCAAAATTCCAGCTACTAATGGAACAATATGTTAGTAATAGGACGCAGGTTAACTGATGACTCTAAATTGTCCCTGAGTGAGTGTGAGCGTAGATGGTTGTGTCATGATCATGCTTGGCTGTGGTGTTTGTTTGGTTTCTGGGTCTTAGGCAGAGTTGAGCTGGATTTCCAGGAAGCCTGGTGGAGTCTGGTTTAACTCCTGCTCTCACATCTGTTCCTCATCTGCGCTAATCAAGACAACTTCTTAAGGATCTGCTCTGGGGTCCTGTTTGTGAGTCAGCTAGGCATTAGCCGTGACAGGTTGTTGTCTTGTTTGTCTCTATATGGCTCTGTGATGGGCTGGCAACCTGTCAAGGGTGTATCCTGCTTCTTGCCCAATGACTGCAATCGTACCATCCTTACGGTTCCTCAGACCACACCTCTGACGTCCCGATGGTTCCTGAGACCACACCCATATCGTCCTCACAGTTCCTCAGATCGCACTTGTAACATCCTGATGGTTTCTTGGACTGTAATTATACCATCCTGATGGTTCCTCGGACCGCATTTTTACTGGTCTGATGGTCAAATCCCTAGCCAGCCTTATGAATGGCTTCATGGCATTCACTGTACTTTGGTACTCTGGTCAGGTATTAACTTTATGCAGTCAGTAGTGGTACCACTGCAAAGAGCAATATCTAATACTCAGAGATGTACAAGTAGTACTGAAGTAAAATGAAGTGTTTCTGACCTTCCTGCTGACTTGAGTGTCGATGAAGACAATGTCGTCCAGAGTCATAATCAGTTTGCTGACATCAGCTGATTTCTTGTACTTCCTGTATACAGACAATCCTCATCATTAACAGCATTATCAGAACTTATCAGATTTACACATAATCAGTATCCTGTTTGATCAAGTACAGGCTAACAACTTCACATCAGCCTTGCAAGTTTTTAAGTATTTGACCTCAAATTTGAGCAGCAGGAAGACAGAGGACATAAAGCAAGTGTTTGCCACATGGACAAATGGAAAATATTAATGTATTTTTAATGGTGCAGAAGAGACCTTAAGTTCATATGCTGCTGTACCTTTTTAAACATTCCAGGAGAGGAAACTAGAGACAAAAAACAGACGAACGCATTCAATTGGAGGTAATAAAACCCTGACTATGTAAATCTATGTTTGGGACAACCCTAACCCGATTTATCTGAGGGAATGTTGTAAAAAGACTCTGAAGAGTTTTGACCCCATCCTGTATCTTCTTGTGGAATTTGGATTGAATAACTGCCTGTAGATTCCCTCGATCAGTCATTCTAAAAATGCCAACCAGGACTGGACACTTATCTTGCCTGTATAATGATCTAGGAAAGTACGAACAGTGCTTTTCAATGTGTAAACTGGCTGATGTCTGCATACCTTATGTATGTTTGTAATCTTTCTTTTAAGCTCCTGAGAGTGAAGCAACGGATATCTCTTGAAAATGTCTTGAAAATATCCTTCAGTATGGACTACTGTGCCATTTCCCAGCCAGCTTCAACTTCCCTTACATTTTCATAAATGTACATCTTAATGCATGTGGGGTGTTCAATTAATTATTGTTTTTTTTATGATACAGTTATTCTATAGATACATTCATTCCATCCATGTATGTTCTGTCCAGAGTATTTTGCAGCCTGGTATTATCTAAATAATGTCACTATAATACACACGGAAATATTTTCACAAAGTGAAGGTCTTTCAGTGCACAAATGTCCAAAAGTAATTACTAAATCCAAATTTTAAAGTTCATCTACCCTCATCTCACAGATGAGGGAAGAACATCTTATCAGAAGGCAGAAAGCCTCCACAGAGCCTCCCAGCTTGCAGGTAGATAAAAACAGCTGGTATCACCAGTTCGTCTTCTGAATCCAGTGTAGTCTTGTGGCATCCAGTTCTATGTTGATTTTTCTTCCATATGGAGGCAGCTATGTCAGGATCCCCATCCCATCTCTGGGCCAGACACACTCCATTTGCTAACGGGACCGGTCAGTTAGTTTAGCTTCTGTCATCTTAGTCATCACAATATTAGTAACTGCTCCTCATTTTCCCCGCTAATCAGCCTTTTCAGTGTGGTCTACATCAGTTTATGCACTTACTACTAGGAGAAATGGCCTCTTTAAGGTTAATGTGAATGTTTGGGTTGATGTCAGATTTGATTTGTTTAATTTCTTCTTTTACTTATCAAGATAATTACATGAACTCATTCTTTAATCAGGCCACACATCCTGAAAGTTAATCTTCACAGTAACATCACATGCATTCATAGTTGCCTTATTCAACACATATCTCTTTAGTGATTTTGTCTTTTACTTTATGTCTGTTTGCAGTTGCAGCTAATCGTTGTTCTACTGTGTTGTGTTTTCTCACAGCAACAACAAAAATATCTTCAGAATTTATTAATCAGAATACTTTTATGAATAAAATTCCACTTTTTAAATCAATTGATTAAGTTTTCCCCTTCCTACTACAAGTGTGTGTGTGTGTGTTTATGTTGATTTTAACCTGATCCAAAGAGCAAAAGCTGCAATCACACCACAAAGCAACAGGAAGATGAAGAACATCGTCACTGCGTCCACACCTGCAGTTAAAAACAGGAAACAGATCGGACTTTAAAGCTGGACTGAATTACAACTTGATAATGCTGAAATGTAACATCAGTCATTTGAAAAATCAAGAGGCATTTAACAGCTGACAATGAATGGCTTCATGACAGTCAGCAATGTCAGTGTTACTGTTGGCCTCTGCCGGTCAGTGAACACACCTCCACCACAGGCCTCTTCTTAACAATACAAACTAAAAGTTCCTTCCCTCTCTGCGGGTCAGTGAACACACCTCCACCGCAGGCCTCTTCTTAACAATACAAACTAAAGGTTCCTTCCTTCTCTGCGGGTCAGTGAACACACCTCCATCACAGGCCTCCTCTGGACTGAACCAACAGAAGCTGGCTTTGGGTGGTTTTCCTCCAGGGAAGAAGAACGAGCGGCTCAGCGGTCTCAGAGCTCTGACTGTCCCATCGGTGTGTGTTGGTGCTAGCGAGTGTGTCGGGACGAGGCGGTCACCCTCACTGTCCAACACCACATACCTGGCCTGAAGGCCACGCCCCTCTTTACCCCCATACAGCACCTGATAAATAGAAAATAAAATCTGAGTTGATTGCAGTGAAGCAGGGTGGGAAACTGACACCATTTTTACGTTCAGTAGTTGTAGATAGAACAAATTAAACCAGATCAAAGACTTTTTTCTTAGAGAAAAAAAAGAATACACTTGACTAAAAGTGTGCATTATTAAATAAGTTTGATATTGTTCTGAGAAATTGCTGCCCAAAAATAAAGGTGTTTCTCTCCAAAACATCCTGATTTTGAGCTGAAAAGAAAATAATCTACCATGAAACCTCCTGAAGTTCTCTTATTTAATGATTGACGCCAGTGTGATCATATAAATAATTTTTATAAAAACCCATGGTTGAGTCCCTCTGGCCTCTCTTTTTCTCTCTCTTCTCTCTCCAGCAGGTGTCCCGTGGGGTGGGGTGGCAGCCGCCATGTTAACCATTAATTTTCTTTTCAGTTATATACACTTGACAAAACACATCGACTACATTTTACACTCATGCACATCTTACACTGTCCACATCTCATTTGGAATGTTGGTTAGTTTTTCTGTTGTCTTATGTTAAATAAAGGAACATGTTAAACCATCTAAAAACAGTGCAACTCCGGTCTTGTCATGGCCCAAAGAGCCAGGTTGTGACAATATACATATTTGAGTTTCTGAAGTCACTACCAACTTCTTTGGGAGTAATGTTTTTTTTTTTGTTGACTTTCGTTGTAAACGAGCAACGTACAAATAATAATTGAAAATATCCAAAATAATTTAGTGTTTTTATTCCAGCTTTTTGGCTGCACAGTGGTGTGATGATTAGCACTGTCGCCTCACAGCAAGAGGATTACAGGTTCAATTCCCAGCTGGGGTGTTTCTGTAAGGAGTTTGCATGTTCTCCCCATGTATCTGTGGGTTCTCTCTGTGTTCTCCAGCTTCCTCCCACCATCCAAAAACATGAATATTTCACAGGTGTCATTTGCGAAGTCTTCAATTAAACACGCTATAAAGATATTACAATGAATGAAAAGAATATTTTTACCACACAGAATTTGTTTCTGACCTGATTGAAGCCCTGGAAATCAAAGCCTCCATCTGATTGGAAGAGCTGGTCACCTGTCACCCAGTGCCCGCCCCCTGCCTGACGACGCTCCTCCACTGCTTTAGCAACAAAGTATACCATGTTAAAGATGGTCCCAAACATCGGAGACACCTGTGAACAAATCCAGAGCAGAGGTTCAGAACATCTAGTCTCTTACATAAAACTGGAAACACTGACTCATATCAACATGTGTTCATTTGACTTAAAGTCTCCAGCCTCTGTAGGATCATCTTTCACTAAAAGAGCTGCCTCATCTGATATATGATCTTTACTGAACAGGTTCTCAACATTGTAATGGGACCATAAACCTGAGACAGACCTGAGAGGATCTGAACAGAGTAACAGGACAGTAAACCTCAGACTGACCTCTGAGGTTCTGAACAGAGTAATAGGACCGTAAACCTGAGATTAATCTTCTGAGGTTCTGAACAGACTAATGGGACCGTAAACCTGAGACTGACCTGTGAGGTTCTGAACAGAGTAAAGGGACAGTCCTTTCTGCCTGTGGCCATCAGACTGTTTAATTCATCTAGGTCGAGACAGGATTAGTGGAAACACTGCGTCCTGAGGCAAAATACCAAATGTCACTTTACCCAATGCTACATTACAATGACACTTTTCCTAATCACTTGCTTGTACATACCATTTTCTTTGAGGCTGCTATTTGCTATTTGCACACCGCACATATTGTACAGCAGTTACTTATGTTAGCTTTATTTTATCTTATTTGTCTATTTTATTTTAATTTTATTACATATTATTTAGTACTTTCCCCCTTGTTCCATAACTGTTGCACAATAATTTCTCTCAGGAGGTCTAGGGTACAAATGCATTATATGCAATTTGGGCCTCCTTTACCTTTCGCCGTCACCAGTTGGCGTTTAAGTTTGGTGAGCATCCACTTTGGACCATCCGCTAAAATGGGTCCAATTCGGGCCACTTTTTCTATTACGAAAGTGTGCCAAAGTTTTGGTGTACATGGTGCATTTTCGGCCACTTTAAAATGTAGAGAAAGTGGCCCATATTGATTTTGTCCATTTTGGGACACTTTTAAAAATTAAAAGTGGCCCAAATTACTTTAATTTTCGGACACTTTGACGATAAAAAAGTGGCCCAAAATTACTTGCTGCATTTTCGGGTACTTTTTTAATTTAAAAGTGCCCCAAAATTACTTGCTTTGTTATGGGGAAATAGGGTCCATTTCTGGGTAAACTCAGCCACTGTTAAGCACTCCTGCTCGGGCACACAGTTTCATGGTGCTTTGGACATTACTGACTGCAGGAGCCAGGCCGCAAATTTTTGTATTTCTCCAGGAGAAAAGTGCTTGACAATCGGCCATGTGGCCACCAGAGGCCGCCATCTACTGACCTCCGGGAGCCATGCTCCACCTCTGCACATTTGGAGCGGGTTCCCTGGTTCTATTTCTCCCGAGATAAGTATAATCAAAAATCGGCCTTGTGTCTGCGAAAATCCCCCTGAACTGACTTCCTGGAGACAGGCACCAAGTTGCTAAGATACCTCTTGAGAAAATTGCTTTAAAATTGGCCTTCTGTCCGCGAAAATCACCCTCAACTGACCTCCTGGAGCCAGGCACCTGGTTTGTAAAATATCCCCCCAAGAAAAGTGCTTGAAAATTGGCCTTGTGTCTGCGAAAAACTTGTAAAAAAAGTGGCCAAAATTGAAAAAAAAAATTTTAGGCCACTTTTTAAATATTTTTATAGTACCAGGGACACGGAGTTCCAGGGAGTGCGGATGGCTGGCTGGTGGGCGTGGTTTCTGGAGGTTTGGAGAACCAGTGGATGACTGACCAGAGGGGGCTCATGGGCGGGTGCTGCTGGGTCTAGGAGGTCTAATCTGAAACCCGGCGGTCAATTGAGGCAGATTTTTGCAGATAAAAGGCCGATTTTCAAGCACTTTTTTCGTGGGGTATTTTACCAACTTGGGGCCTGGCTCCTGGTGGTCAGTTGAGGCGGAATTTCGCGGCCACAAGGCCGATTTTTGAGCACTTTTCTCGGGGGAAATTGAACCAGGTAAACCTCCCCTATTTAGCACACTGTTCCCCGGGGAAAAGGGCACCACATTGAATTGAAGAGTCCCGACTCCCGGAGGTCAATTGAGGCGGATTTTCGCGGAGAAAAGGCCGATTTTCAAGCAACCTTTTCTCGGGGGGAATTTTACCAACTTGGGGCCTGGCTCCTGGAGGTCAGTTGAGGCAGATTTTTGCAGATAAAAGGCCGATTTTCAAGCACTTTTTTCGTGGGGTATTTTACCAACTTGGGGCCTGGCTCCTGGTGGTCAGTTGAGGCGGAATTTCGCGGCCACAAGGCCGATTTTTGAGCACTTTTCTCGGGGGAAATTGAACCAGGTAAACCTCCCCTATTTAGCACACTGTTCCCCGGGGAAAAGGGCACCACATTGAATTGAAGAGTCCCGACTCCCGGAGGTCAATTGAGGCGGATTTTCGCGGGGAAAAGGCCGATTTTCAAGCAACCTTTTCTCGGGGGGAATTTTACCAACTTGGGGCCTGGCTCCTGGAGGTCAGTTGAGGCGGATTTTCGCGGAGAAAAGGCCAATGAGCACTTTTCTTGGGGGAAATTGAACCAGGTAAGCCGCTCCAACTTGGCACACCTGTCTTTTGGAAAAGTGTGCCAAGTTGAAGCATGACTCCTGGTTGTCACTTGAGGGTATATTCCCGGAAAACTCACCCTTACTCAAGCACCTTTCAGTTTTTACTCAAGGCAAAATCTCTGCCTTGAGCCCCCTGGTAATATATAAAGGAACCAGGCCCCCTGTCCTGGAAAACAAACCTTTATTTAAGCACCTTTCCTTGGGCAAAAGCTCTGCCATGAGCCCCCTGGTCCTGTCTAAAAGAACCAGGCTCTAGGCCCCCTGTCCTGGAAAATGCACCGTTATTTAAGCACCTTTCATTGGGCAAAAACTCTGCCTTGAGCCCCCTGGTACTGGTACCAGGCTCCAGGCTCCAGGCTTTAATATGACTCTGTAGTGGTCTTACACCCCCAGTTGCAAAAATGAGGCGATGCTGCCATCAAGTGGCCAAATAAATGCGGCGCAATTCGAATGTCCGATATTAGACGAAGTGTTCGAAATTTTATACAAAATCGGTCACTTTTCAATAAAGTGTTCGAAATTGAGTGGCCCCGAAAGATTTGGGGCCACGTTTGGTGAAAAGTATACCCAAAATGCAGGCGTAGCATTGGCCAAATTGGATGGTTCCCTTAATCTTGAATCTTGAATCATATTCCAGTCTTAATTTATGAGCCCACTTCAGGTCCATAAGCCTCATTGGCTGGAGAAGTTTGGTCCCAGTTTTTTCCTTAGTCCAGATTCATCCCAATTTAAGTGGAATCTGGACTAATTTTGTTGGGGGTTTTGATGCTGTAACTGTGGTGTATCTGTGTTTTCCTTTTGCTTATTTGTTCACCTCTGTGGCAGAGATGGCAGAGCGAATCTCTCGGCTGATCTGGGCCTGACGAAAAGCTTCGTAAAAACTCTGGTCAGATGCCATGGTAATGGTCAGGACGGCGCTGTAGGCATGGCGAAGCTGCGTACTGTTTGTCAGATGGTGGAAGGTTATGTCCTGATTGACAAAGGAAAGGAGATAGTAAATTCAGTCGAACAGGGAGGAGATTTTCAAGTCCTAACATCCAGTTTGAAATTGATTAAAACAGGAAATACAATATCAGAGCATTTTTGTCATGTTCATTTAATTATTTAATGCAGGTTACATGCTACAACAGAGAAGAACAATGTCTATGTTACAAATCTGTTTTTAGGGTTAGGGTTACAGATGGAGCAACATTTTAGGGTTATGTAAAGAGTTCTTTATGAATTATTTTTCATTCAGTCTGATACAGAAGTAATCCTTTACCTGGTAAGGCATGGCGTAAAGCAGGGCATCATAAGGAATAAACACGTAACCACTGGAAACCATTCCCATGTCCAGAGCAGCCAATAGGAGCTCTTCCTGATGCTCTCCACCAATCAGAACAGAACTCATGCACATTATGACCACTGAAAAAGAAATTAATTATTTTATTTATTTATTGTTAGGATCTGTCCAGTGGAAGTAGGATGTAAAGGATTTGTTGCAAAGTCTGTTGTCTCATGGTTGAGGGAGTTGGGTATAAGTGGACAGAGTATGAGGAAAATAGAGAAGGAAGTGTCAGATGAGGCAGTAAAGTTCTGTCAGTGGATTTGGATTGGAAGAAGTAATAGTAGCTGGGGGCCCAGCAGGGGGAGCACTTAGGGTAAACAGACTCTTGGAAAAAGCAAGGAAAAAATACAGGATGTTTTTAATTGGGGGGTGTGGTCCATGTGAGCCTTTTGAAACCAGGTGGCCATTTTAGGTAAGTTGGCCTGTATGGCCTTGTTTTTGCTGGCATTTTTAGTGATTGTACGACTGTTTGAGTGAATTTCTGCTAGTGTGTCTTGTCCTGCCTCTACCTCTGGCACCCTCTATACTTTCATTACCCCCTACCTGAAACAGGGTTTGAATCCCATTCCTACTTATCTTTACCTCATCTATTTCTACCCCCTACTTGAACCAGGGTTTGTATCCCCACCTCGCTATGACTGGTGTGCAGTTGGTGAGAGGCTGGGGTAGCTTATAGTTGGAAAAAAAAGATGGTAGTTGTGGTGTGAGGAGCAGTGATGGTTGGCATTTGGGGAGTGTTAGAAAAATTATACACTTACATCGTTTTACTAATATAAATAGCAACAGTACCATTTTGTAAGGGAGACAACTCTGAGGCAGCTTCCTTACAGGTTGTGCGAAGAGAATAAGAATAATCCCAGGTTTCTCTTCAGCGCTGTAGCCAGGCTGACAAAGAGTCCGAGCTCTGTTGAGCCATGTATTCCTTTAACTCTCAGCAGTGATGATTTCATGAGATTCTTCATCAATAAAATTGTTTCTATCAGAGAGAAGATTGATGGAATCCTTCCCACTATTATCACTGATGTATCATCAAGTAGAGCAGCTTTAGAAGCATCTTTAGAACCTGATTTGTATTTAGACAGCTTCTGTCCAGTTGATCTTTCTGAGCTAACAACAGCAATAGTCTCTTCTAAACCATCAACTTGTATTTTAGACCTAATCCCAACCAGACTGTTCAAGGAGGTTTTCCCCTTAATCAATACTTCCATATTGGATTTGATCAATCTGTCTTTGTTGACAGGATATGCACAGGATATGTACTCAGCTGTACTTATCTATGAAACCAGATGAAACCTACAGGTTGGTCAGACTACAAGCCTGTCTTAAAGACATAAAGACCTGGATGACTCAGAACTGTCTGCTTCTAAATTCAGACAAAACTGAAGTTGTTCTCTTTGGACCTAAGCGCTTCAGGGAAAAATTGTCTAGTTATATAGTTACTCTAGATGGTATTTCCTTGGCTTCCAGTTCTACAGTGAGGAACCTTGGAGTTATTTTTGAATTTATCATTTGACGCACATATAAAACAGGTTTTTGCCTTCTTTCACCTCTGTAATATTGTTAAAATCAGGAACATCCTGTCTCAGGGTGATGCAGAGAAACTATTTCATGCATTTGTTACTTCAGGATTGGACTACTGTAATACTTTATTATTGGGCTGTCCCACATATTCTCTGAAAAGCCTCAAGCTGATCCAAAAATCTGCAGCCAGAGTTCTGATGAGAACTAACAGCAGAGATCATGTTTCTCCAGTTTTAGCTTCTCTTCATTGGCTCCCTGTTAGATTCAGAATAGAATTTAAGATTCTTCTCCTCACATATAAAGCTCTTAATGACCGAGCTCCATCACATCTTAAAGATCTCACAGTTGGATATTTCCCCAACAGAGCACTTTGCTCTCAGGCTGCAGGTTTCCTTGTGGTTCCCAGAGTTTCTAAAAGCAGAATGGGAGGCAGAGCCTTCAGTTATCAGGCCCCTAAAAGTAGAATGGGAGGCAGAGCCTTCAGTTATCAGGCCCCTCTCTTGTGGAATAAGCTGCCAGTAAATGTCCGGGAAGCAGACACCCTTTCCACTTTTAAGATTAGGATTAAAACTTTCCTTTTTGATAAAGCTTATAGTTAGGGATGGCTCAGGTAATCCTGAAACATCCCATAGTTAAGCTGCTATAGGCTTAGTCTGCTGGGGGACCTCATCTGTCACACCTTTCCTCACTTTGCTCTTTTTTCCCCCCTCTTTAATTTATTTAATTATATTATGTACATGTGACATTATTGTGGTTATTAACTTGTGTTTCCCTGTTCCAACAGGTATCCTTTGAATGGTGTTATGGTGTTTTTCCCCCCTTTTTTCTGTCTTCTCAAACCCCAGCTGGTCGATGCGGATGGCCACCCTTCCTGGTTCTGGTTCTGCCAGAGGTTTCTTCCTGTTAAAAGGGAGTCGTTCCTTTCCACAGTCGCCTCAGGCACTAGCGGTGCCAGGAATTTGATTGTGGGTGGACCTCCAGAAAACTGGATAGGCCAGTTAAAATAAGCCAAAACAAAAAAGACGGGTTCCCCTTCATCTCCGTTTCATCGCTTTTCTGCAGTACTGTGGACATATACACACTCGTCAACTGGGATGACGTCATTGACACACGCTGCTGCAGCACAGCTTATTTACTTCGTGCTCTGTGACAGTCGGCTAACTTCACACGTAGTTTGCTACTGATAGTTTTGTGCAACATGACAGGATATTTTACGAGATGTTGACAACATGGACGACAACTTAGAGTACGATGGACGTCCTTACCGGAGTGAATGAGCTGTGCTGCAGCGGCGGGCGTCGATGACGTCATCCCAGTAGACGAGTGTGTAGAAAGCCCTCTATAAGTCCCCCGATAGCCGCCAATAACAACAATATTACAGCTATGAACTAACAGTGCAATAGTATGTGTTCATTTATTTGTCTTAAAGTATTGGTGAAGTAAAGACAGATAATGCCTTAATTAGAGGCTGCATTGTCTAAGCCCTGTTCACTCTGTTATATGGATCTCGAGGAATCTAAATATCTTCCGAAGGATGCCGGCTTTCACCAAACTGCTCTCGGTGAGTAGATGAACGTATTTCATGCCACCTCTCACCTGATCCTAGCTGGGATAAGGTCTGCCCCCAGTAACCCTTAATTGCACTAAGCGGGTATAAACGATGGATCACAATGAATTGGATTGCAATTGCCTTGAATTAGACTGTATCTGTGAATTGAGATGACTTGGTTCTTTATGAATAAAGCTCAATTTACCTTCACAGTAATAATTTGTCTTTTTGAAATTATGAAACTCTCAGCTTTGACCTTTAACCTTGTCGACCTCTCTGATCCTGTTCAGCGCCTCCCGAGCCGCACGCTTGCTCTTCCTTTCCAAGGTAATGACAGGACCAATCGGCAGGCCCATAGCACGGAGCGCAGAGGCCACTTCCTGTCCGGTGCTCTCCCACAGATCAGTCGGAGCTGATGATCAGAAAACAAAGAAGCTTCAGGGTGGTCTCTTTTATTAAAAGAAAAACTTTTGCATAAAAACAAACTGAACCCTAACCCCTACCCTTTGGCCTTCAGCTGGCGTAGGTGAGGGGCGAACCAAGGGGCAAAGTGGGAAAATGAGATAGTCCGGGTTTTGAGGGGAGCGAGTGAATTCAGTAGAGTTTGGAGAACATCATTGTAAATAGAGAGCAGCTGATCCAGGGTGCATAGGTGATTGATGATGAGGAAATTGTTGATGCCTGTTGTGAGGTCTGCTAAATTAATATTTTTTTATGTTTGCGGAATGACATAACACGTGACTGTTTGATTTTGGATAGTGAGAGACTCAAATTAAATTAAACCAGCATATGATCAGAGATGGGAAGATGGACAGCAGAACAATTGAAGGGAGTGACACCTGAGTAACATACTAAGTCCAAAACATGTCCTTTAGAGTGGGTGGGGAAACCAATGTGTTGTTGGAGACAAGGCAAGAAGTGAAGTCCTTAGTGAGAGTATGATTGGTGTTGTCCATGTGAGTGTTGAAATCACCCAACAGGATTATATTGGATGAGAGGGAACAGATGTGGGTGAGAAATGTAGTGAAATCATCAATGGAATCCTTATTAGGTTTAGGAGTACGGTAAACATTTACTAAAATAGTTGGAGAAGAACCATTCAGTTGTAGAGTCATGGATTCAAACGACCGAAACACAGGTACAGTGACAGAGGAGACATTCCAAGTCTTGCGGTGAATTATCGCAAGACCTACCCCTCTGCCGGTGAGACGGGGCTGGCTGACGTAAACAAACCCAGGTGGAGTAGACTCCGTCAGGTGAGAAAAGTCATTGGGTTGTTGCTATGTCTCTGTTAGACAAAGAAAGTCATATTTGTGGTCAAGGAGGAGGTCCTGCAGTACTTGTCCGTTGCCAGAAAGGGAACGGATGTTGAATAATCCAAATTTGACGTTGCAGTGTTGGTTGGAGGAGCTATGTTAGCTGACCTTACAAGGCTAACTAGCGCGCCACGGTTAACGCCACAGTTTCTAGAAGGGTGGCGGCGAGATGAGGACCAGGTGGAGTTTATGGCATTGGAGTCATCAATGTGGCAGCTTTGTCTAGCACTACGGTGGATGTACCTCCGATGGGTATGGTGAGAGATGTCCGGGAAATACTGCAGTACCATCAGCAGAGCGGACTGGTGGATCTGAAGTTTAAGGAGCTCCGCACTCAGATATTGGATCAAGGTTGCCACTGGATATATCAATAAGGACAGGACAGTCCAGGAGAGCACAAAGCTCACAGCAAGTTTGTAGATCCACATGATGAACGGGCAGATGTTATTCACCGAAGAGCAGTTGCAGACACCAGGTAAGAAGGACGCTAACAACGTTAGCACGCTAGCATGATCCAAATAAAGTATCAAGTCTAAAACATGAAACTGTCAACTGATCGCTTTGATTGTAGAACAGTGTCTCATTCTCATTTTTTCATTTAATAAAATATTAAATAATAAAATATTAAAAAATAAAAATAGCCAGAGAGCAGCAGCAGCTAAACGCGCCAGCGTTCACTCAACCGGTACCTGAAGTAAGTAAGCACTTGAGAACATAATGAAGCTATTTCTCCAGTCAGACAACACTCCAGCTCTATAAATAAATATAGATAGTTACTCTATCAATCCCAGAGGGAAATAGTTTAGCAATGTAGCAGTGTAGCTTGGCATCAGATGCTGGTAAACAATGCTTTCTTATCAACAGTAATGGACCAAGCCGAAGATGAACACAGCTTAACTTGTAGCAATGCATGTATACCTCTTGATGGTGCAGTGGGATCCTATACTGTGGTGATTGTTGAATTGCAAGAAGAACTGATTCAGAGCAACAGGAAGTGTGGCGTCATGGCTTGATTGTGAAGTGTTACGGTTATAGTCGGTAAGGGCCTCTTCTTGCATGCTTTGGGCATTGTTGTCCTCGAAGTGGTTGTCGATGCGCTGCTGAATTCTGCACTTGGCTTCCCTGATACCCTTGTCTATTTCCATCCAAGTATTCCTGTAAGTCAGCTTGACCTGTAAGCAGTCATGAACTAACATTAGCACGTAGTGGTATGTAAATAGCAGTGATTAGGAGAGCAGTAAACTCTCTTGGCGTGTAAAAGCTTCTGAGGTCCTGAGAGCAACCCATTCTTTCATAAATGTTTGTAGAAGCAGTCTGCATGCTTAGGTGCTTGACTCTATACACTTGTGGACATGGAAGTGATTGGAACACCTGAATTTAATCATTTGGATAGGTGTTTGAATACTTTTGGCAATATAGTGTATATAGGTCCAAGCAGTGATATTTCGTCCATCTTGTTGTTGTGGTGTGACCGTCAGCGTCTCACAGGCAATGTGGTGCTTAATTCACTGGGGCTGACCTGACGCTGAATCTCCAGCGGTATAGAGCACGGGTTTCCAAAAGTATAATCCTGGCAGTGACTGCCAATTTCGAGTAGTTTGGCACGTCAATAGTGTAAACTTCCTCTAAGTGCATGAATGAGAATAAACTCCATAGACATAAAAAAACCCGCTGCTGTGAGACTGGGAACTCCAGGCCTCAGAGTCCGTACACGACGCAATCTTGATGGATCTATATAGCCTTCGTTCTGTCACGTCTTTAGGTTTTGATTCATGTCTTGTCGCGTCATTTCCTGTTTTATTTTGAAACACTAACTGCTCCTCTCGTTTCAGGTACCTTGCCCTTCCTCCTGTGTCAAGCGTCTGATTGTCTTCCCTGATTCCTAAGTGTTTCCACTTGTTCCCATGCATCTCCCTTGTCTTGTGCCTGTGTGTTGTGTTCGGTCATGAGCCTCCTTCTAGCGTTTTCGTCCACAGTATCCACAGCCATTGATTCTACGAGCCTGCAGTGTAGTGATCCTCCTGCAGAGCGTAATAACCTCTAAAAATGCTGGATGATTTGGAGGCAGATACATCTGTTTATCGATGTTATGCCTGATTTTTATTTTTTTTGGGGGGGGGAGGGTTTGATTGTGATACATCAGTCAATTGTATGTGTCTGTTTGATTTTTAATTGTGTGCTGCTGTCTTGGCCAGGACACACTTGGAAAAGAGATTTTACATCTCAATAAGGCTTTTCCTAGTTAAATTAAGTTTTTTATTTTAAAAAAAAGATTTATCTTTTTAGATTAATAACTGCAGAAAAATCTAAATGCCTGGAATAAGATGCACAGCTTAATGTACAAAGAATAATGAAGGAAAAAATGTTTTTTTTATTGAATTTTCAATATCCAATTGTACAATACACATCACTTATTTCTAACATGTGATATGTACATTTGGCATTATTGTTGTCATTAACTTGTGTTTCTCAGTTGGTATCCTTTGAGTATTGTTGTGGTGTTTGGTGTCACTTATTTTATGTTCTCTAAAATCCCAGCTGGTTGAGACAGATGGCCACCTTTCCTGGGTTTGGTTCTGCCAGAGGTTTCTTCCTGTTAAAAAGGAGTCTTTCTCTTCACAGTTGCCTCAGGCACGCTCAGGATGGGAGATTGGACCGAAGAGAAGTTTAGATGCAATCTGTAGGTTTCCTTAGCTTAGATATTGTTTTTGAATTACCATATCTTACTATTTATGAATTGGATTAATTTTTAATCTAATTAATTGGATCTGATTGTATTTTGTTAACAACAAATTGGATTCTAATTGGACTATATCATTGAAGTGCCATGAGATGAGATTTGGTGCTATGTACATGAAAAATAATTTAATTGAATATACGTTAAACATGATATAGATGAAATTTTGGCCCTCAGATGAAATGATTAAATTGATGTAATTAATCAAACCTGAATAAGTTCCAGTTTAGCTGAAATTAGATTTTAGCTTTACTTGGTTTTACTGAAACTTTTATCTTTATTGTCTTCAAAGCAACACAGCACATCCACATGTAAACATCTGACCCCGCCCTTTGAATAAACCACGCCCCTTGTCTTGACACCAGCATCTCACCTGAGATGATGGCGACATGTGCCCAGCGGAAGAATTGGAGCACAGTGAACAGAACTTTGCTGGGAGGAGTGATGGGGGGCAAGTTTGGCCAATCACCATCTAAACATCCAGGAGACGCAAGCCCCGCCTCCCAGTGCTGGGCCAAAAGGGAGGCAGCGTGACAGAGGGCAGGGCTAAAGGGGCCAATGTAGGCATGGCCATAACCCTCCATGTCTCCAAATTCAGTCAGAGCTGAAAAGAGAATAATCAGAGGTTTAAATGTCAGATTTGTTTTAATACACTGATTACGTTTATACTTTAACTTCTTGAAATTTGTAAACTAAAACTAATTCAAGTCTCCAGTTCCTGCAGAACTTCATTGTGAGTGGACACACAAAACCTCAGAGGAGGAACAGTCCTCCAGTTCTTTGTCAATGTGCTCATTTTATAAACTTGAACTCTAACTTTTATAAAAAGTTTAACAGTGTACCTTCTTAACAATTATGTTTCTGATTCTTTGCTAATTTCTGCTCATCTGCTTGATCAGCCTACCTTTGGAGGCAGAGCAGTCTTCATTGAGGAGTTTCACATCATACCAGTACCCTCTGTTCAGGTCGCTGTCACTCCGTAACCGTGACAATGCCAGGTTAGCTGCTGCTGTGGGCATCGCCCGGGAGAACATTGGGTCACATGACCATGGACCAACCAGAGCCAGCTTGAAGGTAGCTGTCTGGACCTTTGTAATGCATACCAACAAAAGACACGCCCCTAGCAACCAGGTGAGTTCCATCCTGAGCACCTGCAGGGGATTGATGTAAAAGTTATTATTTTCTGCACTCAGGTTTAACATGACGACAAAGTTGTTCTTTTCAACAGTTCATACTGAAAAGATCTGAAACCTCATAATTTGAATAGTTTCAGTTAACTGCATGGAAGATTTTAGTTTATACTTTTTAAGTTTAAAAAGGAAAAGCTCATGTTTTTCTTGTACTTCCCTCCCCCCTCTATCTCTGCTCTTTATCTTTCTGCACTTCCTTCTATGCCTGCACCCTATCTCTACTCTGTCCCCTCTGACAGAGTCGGACTCCTGGGTTCCTTCTATGGAGCTTATTGTTAGCTTTATATAGCTGTTTTATCTTCATTTGTAAGTCACTTTGGATAAAAGCGTCTGATAAATACAGAAACAGAAACAAACATTCTGCTCAAAATGTTAATAATTTTGTTTTGTTTGTTATTTCGAGAGCTAAATAAGTTTTAAATAAAAGCTGGAAATTTACGGAATCTCTTTTAATCTGAAGAAAAATGTGTTTTATTTACATAAAAGACCCAGTACCAGCACTCTCCAGTACCTCAACTTACAATAACTGCTCTACATGCCCTTTCATTTGAATCACCAGGAGGATGAAAGAGAGACCTTTTGACCTTTTATGAATCCTTTCCTGTCCTCTAAGTCATTTATCAAATATCCTACCTCACAGTTCAGTTTCTCTTTTGGTTCCACCTAAAAGTTTGATGTTTAAAGCCAAACATTGAAGTGGGAAAACTGAGGATGGAGGCATTTAAAGGCATTAAAATGAGGCGTTGTGGAAAAATCTGACTGAATATAACACTGATATCAGAGACCAAGCCTCTGATTGAGGAGCCTGAAATAGCTGAAGTAAATATTTCCTCTGAGAAAACACAATAGTAAAGTAAGTGATTTCAACTTTAATATGATAAAAATCTTAGTGGAAACAGAATTTTGACGTAGGTCAGTAGGTGGGATGGACAAAGCTTGATATATATATTAACATTATTTTTTTTTAAAGTGAATACATTTATTATTAATATGTCCATGGATCAGACTTTGAAGAGATCAATTCCTTTATGAGGACATTAAGTCTCCATCTCACACTATGATGCACTAATTCAGTCCCTTGAAAGTAATCTTCATTATAAGTCAGTCAGATTTCTTTGTATAGCACATTTCATGTACAAAACAATTCAAAGTGCTTTACATAAAATAAAAACACTGCAGTAGGGAGCGGAAAAAGCATTACAAATATGTAATAGGATATAAAGAGAAAGAAATAAAATAATTAAAATGGATTAAAACAAGCAACAGTCTGGATAAGTTAAAAGAAATCATTCAGATTTCATGCATAGACACATGAGAAAAGAAATGTTTTTAACCTGGATTTAAAAACATTTGGTGACAGTTTAACCTCTGGGTTAATCTAACCCTAACCCTAACCCTACCCTAACCCTAACCCCATCTCTGGCAGTTTGTTCCTCTTGTTTGCAGCATAGCAGCTAAATGCTGCTTCTCCAGGTTCAGTCTGGACTCTGGACTGGACCAGCTGACCCGAGTCCTTGGATCTAAGAGCTCTGCTGGGTTTATATTCTCTGAACATATCACAGATGTAGTTTGGGCCTAAAATGTTCTGGGATTTATAAACCATCAGAAGGCTTTTTAAAATCTATTCTGTGACTGACTGGAAGCCAGTGCAAAGATTTCAAAACTGCTGTGATGTGTTCAGATCTCTTAGTCCTGGTTAAAACTCTAGCAGCAGTGTTCTGGTTGAGCTGATAAAGTAATTAAATCTCAGATCACAACCTAACAATACTATGAATTATTTATTTTACCATGAAAGTATGAAAACAGCGGATACAGTCTTTACCTTTATCTCAGCGCTCCATCACACATAGAGAAACATCCAAGACATAGAAAATCCACAGAAGAAGAAGAGCAGCAGATCGAGCTGAAGTGAGAGAGGCTTTACTGTAATCCTATTAGTGGATCAAGACGCTCTGATGGGAGGATGACCTATGACCCTAACCCAGGATTAACTCTGCATGTGTGTTAAACCAACTCCTGATCAGAAGCCAATTTATGGGAACTTCCTGTAAAAGAAATGTCACCGGTACCGAGTCATTTCTTTAGGGTTCAGACTTGGTTTTAGATTAAAGGTTCAGGTTCAGTGAAGCATTGAGTCAAAGGAAAATCTGTCTTTTTCACCATGAATATAACATTTTTTGTTACTGATATTCCATCGGACTGGGCTGGAAGAACATTTAATTTAACAAGTAGACGTATTAGAAAAGCAAAAAAAAGGTACGGTATAAGGAAAGCTGTTTGCATATAATTAAAAGTAATAAATAAGTGAATCTTTGAAAATCCAGATTATTGTCTTTATGTAAATGTGCTACACACAGAAAACTGTTAACAGTTCATCAATTATTAAATATTATTATTATTGTTGTTATTGTTAACCAGTTGTCTTAACAAAGTTACAAAAGATAACCTAGTTAAGACAAGTGGTGTTTGTATTTGTTGACCCGGAGGAGGATGTTGGCCAGTTGCTGTCACTACTGGATGATGTTTCTCAGGCTGTGAGTGGAAAGCTCCTTCAGGCAGAGGCTGCTGCAGGCTGAATACAGACTTTACAAGCAGCACTGCTCCCAACAGATGAGGTAAACACTGAAAACCATCAGCTGCCTCACATCCCATACCAGTGCGGTATCACTGTTTACTGTGAATGGTGCTGTTTTTAGGGTTCATTACATCAGTCCTTCGTTTCACTCATTTCTCTCTTTAAAACTTCTGTTTTTATGCTCTTCTAGTCTTTTTTTGGGGGGGTGAGGGGGGGTTGCACTTCATAGATAAATTTTTGATTCCCTGTGAATAGACACAGAGAGGAGCGGAGGTGACAGATGTTGAACACAATGACACCTCGTAGCTTAATTTAAACCAGTGTCAGTTGGATGTGAGATCTGGCTCAACTGTTTTCTACTTTATTTTCTCAGTGCAGTTAATAACATGCTTATATTTACTTTGAGTTAGATTTAAAAGACTTCCACACCTGAGCAATATCCTCCTGAGAGACTGAGTTTTCAACAAGCCGCTGCATCAGCAACCCCCCCCCCCCCCCCAACAAAAAGAAGAATTACACAGCAGAGGTTTCAACAGGAAACATTACTTCTCTCTAAGATCTGTGGTCACTGGAACATGGATAAAATCTGGTTAACGTCAGTCCCCACTGAATAAATCAGGTCAGAATAAGATGGACGGATCTAGTTTGGCTCAGTTCTTGTCTAGCTGTGTCTGAGCACCTGTTCAGGAAGGTTAAAGGTTTATAAATGTAGTGTGGAATTAATTCATGTTTCCTCTGGTTCTGCTGTTTGTTGAGATAAAGCAGAGTGTGACTGGTTGGTCTTGGAGGTTCTTTTAATCCTGATCTGGATTAAACTTCCAGAGATCACAGGGTCCTGCTGATCTGCAGCCAGGAATAGTGGCAGGATTAGTATACCTGCACTGACTGGAAACAACTGGAACAACCTGGTTTATTTATTATTTAGTGTATTTCAGTGTTTTTATGTTTTCAACCTGAGTCTGATGATGGAAATTGATTTCACTGGCTCAAATTGACCTTACAGAGTGAGGGTTAGAACATAAAAATGTTTGGACCCCGCCATCCATGACGGAGGCGGGCTCAATGCACACTCCATCCAGTCCCACCAAAACAGGCCCGCCCCGCCACCCCCCACACATCCCCTCCCCCCACACAGCGGCATGCACACACGCACACCTTCCCGTGCACAAGCAGATGCACACACAACACAAATGAAGAAGGGATGGGTTATGTTTTTGAGTTGTGGTGTGCTGCGGGTGCGATAGTAAATTAAATTTCATATAGGGTAGGTTTGAGAGTTTTTACTCAGCGGTCTCCCTCCTACGCAACCAGCTGGTTACCATGGAGTTTGGTGTAGAAACCAAGGGGGTGCACGCTCAACTCGTGATCTGGCTGGGAGCTGCTGCGTGTAGTGCCATGGTCTTGGAGTAACTCAGGAGACCCTGGGAAACTCCGTGCAATTTGAGTTGTGTAGCAATGTGGATGCAATAGACTCAGGGTCCTTATGGTGTGTGTTATGTGCTGCCAAGGGGGGGGGGGGGGGGGGGGGGGAGAGGAAAAGAAAGAGAAGGAGGGGGAAGAAGGGATGGGTTATGTTCTTGAGTTCTGGTGTGCTGCGGGTGCGATAGGAAATTGAATTTCCCTTGAGGTGAGTGGTGCAAGTGTTTGAGTGTGGGCTGTATGCAGTGGGCTCGAGACCCTTGGTTTGTGGGTTAGGTGAGAGACTCTATCACGATGACCCCCCCTGACTCATCCAACGACAAGCCAGTTGAAATGGGGAGCCAAAGGTAAGGCACTGGCCGTCGCACGTCATCCGCAGCCCTCGTCGCCTTATAATGACCAGTACCATGACATCTCCAATAAGGTGAAAGAACATATGCATTAATGCCCATGTACACAGTCATACATGCACATCAATCCACATGTGAAACAGGAACCGGAGGAGACAGAGTCAGGGAGAGGGTGTCGGACCGGACTGTATCCCACTCCCCCCGCCTTACCAGGCTGTACACTCTGCCACCTCCACTCCCTCCAAGACAGGAGGGAAGTGAAAAGGAGGAGAGGAGATAGAGTGAACGTGTGAAATGTAGAAGTGATATTATGTGGACCTGTAACAAAGGTGAGTGAAATGAGAACTGTGATTTTGGGGGTACACATCGTCAGTAGTGGACCTTGGGATCACAGGGCGTTTCGGCCATTATCACTAGACACCCTCACCCAAGGAAGGCCCCGCCGAGATTGATCAGGTCCCGGGGTGTGTCCCATAGCCAATCAGTGTATGTGAGAGAGAGAAAAGAGAGCAAAAGAGCCATTAGGGTTCCAAATCGTCCAGGGTTAGGGTTAGGGGTTTTAGGGTTAGGCATTAGTCCAGAGTCCTTTAGGGTTAGAACATACAAAAGTTTGGACCCCGTCCTCCGTGAGGAGGCGGGGTCAAAGCACACTCCATCCAGCCCCACCAAAACAGGCCAGCCCCGCCACCCCCCCCACGTCCCCCAACCCACCCCTCCCTCCCCCCTGAACATGCACAAGCATCCAAACACCCATACATACACACACCCCCACAGGCACGGGGTCAATTAGCCACCCAGGTTGGGGTTGGAATAAAATGATTAGGGTTACGAGGATTACAGGCATGGTGGATGAGGCGTACATGAATTAGGGTTAGGGCCAGATTAGATTGGGGTTAGGGTTAGGGCCAGATTAGACTGGGGTTAGGGTTAGGGTTAGGGTGTGGAAAAGGAGCCTGTCTCCGGCCGGAGACAGGATAGGCACCGTCCATCCTGCCATAGGACCGCGGTCCCCGCCCCTAAATGAGCCACGGGAGGAGCCCCTCCCGTAGCGTACTGTGGTCCAGTCGGAGCCACTCATCTTCCGCAGAAGAAAAAAGGTGAGTGTAAAGGGTAAGTATGTAAACAAAAATTTGTGTATATGTTATGTTATAATAAGATATAAATGTGAATTATGTTTATATTTAATAACCAGGTAGGCTTTGTATCATATTTAATATAACTTAAAATGAAAAAAATGTTTTAAGAAAAAACAAAAAAAATTGTGAGAAAAAAAATGTTTTTATTATTTTTTTATTATTTTTTATTTTTTAATTTGAAAAGAAAAATTATGAAACAAAAGTAGTGTGCCCAGCCGCGACGTTTCGGTCGATTTCCGACCTTCTTCAGGCGGATGCACACTGAAAAATAATGCTGTGGGATGGCTTTGCTGTCTCTAAGTCGAGATGTGCTCTCTTCGACTGTGTGAGTGCGAATGAGTGAGAGCTGCGTCTGTGCAGCTTTTATACCCCGCCCCCTGGTAGAGTGAAGGTGGTATACGCCCATTGGCTTTTGTATGTAATTATGTAGGATGTTGAAATGTAGATCTAATTCCAGCTAGGTTTTAAGTAAAATGAATCTTTAAGTAAAATTAAACTTTAAATAAAATTAAATAGAAATATAATTTCATTTTAAGTAAAATTAAGACATTACATTTTAAACACAATTAAATTTTTTTAAGGAAATTTAGAATGAGATACTTTTTAATTGTCAATTGTAATATTTTAAGTCCAATTAAAATTTTAAGTAAAATTTGTTAGGGTTTTTTGAAAAAATAGGTAGAATTAAAGCCAATTAGGGTTATTACTTTTTTTTAGGGTTAAAGCCAATTAGGGGTAGGGTTAGGGTAAGGGGTTAGGGTAGGGTTAGGGTTAGGCTCAAGAGTTTTTACTCAGTGGTCTCCCTCCTACGCAACCAGCTGGTTACCATGGAGTTTGGTGTAGAAACCAAGGGGGGTGCACGCTCAACTCGTGATCTCGCTGGG